>NC_138864.1:119856071-120035788 GCF_965194805.1 Balaenoptera borealis | reverse complement strand
CTGGAGATATTTATTTCTTCTTAGAGCACCCTTTCTCCAGGGTGAGGCAGATCCAGCTCTACATGTAACAAGGCCTTATTCTTATGCACCAGTCTCATCATTTTTTTTTTTCCCGAAACACACTGCCAAGTGAATCCAGGACTGAAATAATAAGAACACTATCAAAACAAAACAACTGCTCACTCTTATGATCTATAAATTATAAGACGTGTATTCTTAGGCACATTCATATTTTACACTCTTGCATACATATTATACTTTTCTTTCACTTTAAGTGATTAATTATTTTCCTTTATCTTTCTCTTCCCTTGGTCTTGTGCATATTTTCTTGCTTCCTCTAAGAGAGATAGATCATTCCCTAGCTTTGTAACATCCTTATGGTAAAAGCAGGGAATTTTAGGATTTCTTACTGATTTTTGCTGACTCATAAATGATAACATTAGTAAGTTATGAGCACTTTGCTATGGAACTTTATGAAGTGAGAAAGCATATAAACTAATGGCTTTTTCATACTGGCCTTGAGTGAGAACTGACTGAATAGTTGTGTGTGTGTGTGTGTGTGTGTGTGTGTGTGTGTGTGTGTGTGAGCGTGTGCATATGCGCGTGCTTTGGCTGAATAAGAGTCTCTGCATTGACAGGCTCAGATCTCCTCAGCCATTCTTCCTGGTTCCCCAGTTAAGCACGGCAAGTACCCCACAGTAACCAGACTCCAGCGTTCCAAGCCAGCCTGCAAGTAGATGCTTATTACAATGATGTAGATAACAAATGATGTGTGCAAACAGTATGGTTTATGAGCAAATGCTAATCTAGTGTGTTTTTTCTCTCCTGGCTCACGGAATAAGGGCTATTTGGTGGCTTTTGTTTATTTAAACCAAGAAGAAAAGACGATGATATATTGACAGTCTTCAGTATTTTTCCCTTGACAAATGTGTGGCAGCTTTCAATTTGATACAAGTACTTCTGTTTTTATTCTCAATCCCATCTCTAAAAATGATTACTGTATTTTTCTATTGGTCTTACACTGACTAATTCTTCTACAGCATATTGATTTCTAATTTTGTTGCTGGCAGTTCATCACTCAACTTGTAAGACACATTATTCTTTATGGGAATTGAAGTTTCATATTATCCATCTTGATCTTTTATTCTAAGCAATGTTATCTCCTTTTTTTATGCCTCAGGGATTTTTTCCCTCCCTAAGGATTTATCTTGTTTAAAAATGTATATTTCTTCATTTTTTGTTGTTGTTGTTGTTGTTAATGAGGTATTAAACTTTGTTACAAGGCACACAAAGGGATTGATTTAGAAGCTTGATTTCTGAAGAAGCAGGAAAAAGTTACTGAGTAAACCTTAATATTGCACTAGTGGTATAAACTGCATCCTCAGGAACTCCCAAGCCACGAGGAAGCCAAAATCAGAAGCCCATGTTCTGCTTTCATGCAGTTCCCTTTCCTAGAACCACATATGGATTTATCTTAGCACTGCAATGTCTGTTTCTCTTGAATGAGAAGTGCAGGAAGAAGAGATAAATACATTGATCCAAATGAAGAAGTAGGAGCATAGCTAGATCTACAGTAAGTCCACGACATACGAACCTTCAAGTTGCGAACTTTCAAAGATGTGAATGTGCATTCTCATGTTCACTCACATAAGTTAGTTCATGTGTCTGGCATACACTGTCACATTCGTGCATCCTCTACAAGTGGTTGTGCTTTTGTGTACTTTACTGTATAGTACTGTTGTTGTGCAACGCAAGGAGCTTATTAGTGAAGACCTGACGGAATTGGAGGCTCAGAGAAAGGACGAAGAGAGACAAGAGGAAGAAGAAGTAACTGAAGAACCGAAGAGATTCATAATGCAGGAAATGGCAAGGGGATTTTTTTTTATTTGAGGAGGCACTGTTAATTTTTGAGGCACAGGACCCGAATGTACAACCGTACACGAAGGTTGCAGCAGCCGTTCAGAATGCAATCCAGTGCTACCATGTTATCTATGAGGAGAAAAAAAGAGCTACTACCCAGACATCATTGGATCATTTTTCCAAGAGGGTAGATAGAATTGAATCCAGTAAGGAAGCAGAATCTGTTCCATCAACGTCAGGTGTGAGTGAAATTGCAGTTTGCCCTCTGTCTCCTATTGCTGACGATCCTTCAGCTCTACAATCTCCCACCTCCTCTCCCTCCTCCAGTCGGTAACTCTTCTTGCCTGTTCACTCGATGCCAGCCCCTGTATACCAGCTGTTGTACTGTACTACTGTACTTTTCAAGGTACTGTACTGTAAGATTAAAAATGTTTTATTTTTTGTGTTTGTTTTTTATATATTATTTGTGTGAAAAGTATTATAAACCTATTACAGTACAGTACTATATAACCAGTTGTGTTAGTTGGGTACCTAGGCTAACTTTGTTGGACTTACGAACAAATTGGACTTACGAAGGTGCTCTCAGAACAGAACTCATTAGTATGTAGGAGACTTACTGTACACTGTCACCAGTGTTTGCAATGGTTCAGTATCCTTTAAGATATCCTTTATCCTTTAATTCGTTCTCTGTTTACCTTTAAGATGAAGCAAGATCTAACTGTCAGCTGGCTGTTGGGGTCAAAAGGATGCTTTCTTCGGGGCATGATGGGGAGGGAGAGGAGAGAATGGAGGACTTTCACCTTTAAAGGAATACTTTCCAACTCTCAGTTATGCTGGGCTTAGCAGAATCCTGCATCTCTCCTCACCTGCACTCTCCCTGCCTTTACAAGCCAATCTGCACCTCACTCTCACGCTAATCTTCTAAGGTGAAGGCTTTATCATGTCACTCCCCTGCTCAGGAACCTGTAGTGGATGAGAGTAATAGTATTAATGCTTCACAATAGCATAGAGGTTCTCCATTTACAAAGTGCTCTCACATATGTTATCTCATTTCTTCCTAACAACAATCTCCGAGTACTTGTTAGATCAAGTCCAAACTCCTTACACTGAGCACGGCTTTAACACTTTCTTGACTAGTCAGCTGTCTTTTTCTTCTCCCAAACAGAGCCTTCAGTCTCTCCTTCACTCTCAGACAGCATTAATTTTCACCTTCAAGAGCTGCCTTTTGCATTCCCCCTGCCCCCTGCCTGAAAACTACTCTAGCCTCGTTTGCCCCCATGTGAAAGCCAGGAGGCAATGGCTGGTGGCCCCAGGAATCATGGTTTCTGAGGACCGTCTGCAAGAGGATATCTACCCTGTCTGGCCTCACTCTACCCAGTTTGTACGTGGACATACTGAACAGCTTCTCCCACACCCGTGGATGGCCTCCGGTACTGAAGTTGTATTTGGCATATAAACTTAGCCTCCTGACCCTCGTCTGTATGTCATGTTATTTTTGGCTCAGTTTGCTTGCAGATTCAAGTTAGGCAATGACTAGACCCACCAGGAACTTTCCTCAACCACTTGACATAGCTCTTAAGAGTTCTTTAGGATGCCATCATTAGAAAATATGACATATCTACTAACCTTACCAAGAATTCCATACAAGTGTTTTCTCCATTTAGTAACTTCACTTTCTTTTCAGAAAAGCTTTAAAATGACCAACATTACATAATCTATCCTCTTAAGCCTGAAAGACAATGAGGTAGGAGTAAGTAACACAGACTTTCTTAACCTCTGTAACCTTGAATGCCTGTATAAAGGTGTCTACGTTCTCAGTCTCCCTGGTAGCTGGATTGTAGGTCAGATGAAAGCCAAAGCCAAGATTTTTTTTCTCTATAAAATTACAGCCACAGTATTCACTTCTGAGACCTTCATGAAATTATCTGTAATAGGACTGTACTTTTCTCTGATTATTCAAATCGAGTGCTAAAAGTTCATGAAAATAGATGTCTAAAAGCCGAAAGTTAACAAACACTCATCACCCCAGCCTCTCTACATGGAAAAGACTTTTCTTTTCTTCTATTTCTTTGTCTTTCTTTTCACCACTCTGTTTCTCCCTCTTTTTATCTCTCCTTGCCTCGCCTCTTTATTTTTTCCTTTCCTTTCTTATCTCCTTTTGCTTCTTGCCCTCTTCCTTCTCTTTCTTCCATCCTTTTTCCCTTTCTTTTTTACACTAATTCATTAGTCCCAGTAGTTATCATTTGTTAGAGAATCTGGCCATAATGTCATCAGTTCTCAAGTCTGAATAGAAAAGTTCTGGATAATGAAGTACGAGTGTGTATTTTTTCACCAAGACCCCCCAGTTCATCAGCAAACCCAAGCGACAAAGGCGGCTATTGACAAATGGCCACACTCACAGTCACCTGACGAGGAAAGACCACCTCCCAGTGTGTCTCCATCCTCTCCCACCACAGCCTCCTCTCCACTTTCTGTCACTGCTCTCCTCCACTGCCATCTTTCTTGATCACCCTGCTTTGTCCCCTTCAACTTTACTAGCAGAACGATTTCTCTGCCCATTATTCAGTATAGAACCTATTCTTTTTCCCCCATACCATCATAACATATAGAGGAAAAACAACAATCATCATTTCAAAAACAAAAATGTAGCCTAAACTTAATTATGGAAAGCGATAATCCCACTCTTCCCTTGTTTTCTTCATGCTAATTTCTGCGATTCCCTTTACACTCCAAAAACAAGCATATTCATTCGCATCTGCTCTAACCTACAGCATATTGTAGATATGAAGCCTTACCATGAGCCATACCTCTACTGGCCTTGGTGTCTTGCCTGGGGGTGGGACCTAGACCTGACCCCTGAGGGTTATTGAGCCCCCTCATCACCAAGCCCTTCTCAGCCTGAGGATGCTGACCTGTGCATTTACCATTAAAACCAGGTGTTAAAAATCGAGACGCAACTAAATGGATTGCTTGTGCACCAATCATCATCTCTCTTTTCCCCACTCTAATAAAACAATAGCCCAATCACCTCCTAATAATTAGGGTCAATAACACCTTTCAAGTTGTGACTTCCAAGGATAAAATGGTTCCATGTAAATATGTCAGTGGAGCTTAGCTTCAACTGTGTAACATTGTTTCCAGAATAATAAAATACTTTGTATTGTAGGGGTGAGGGGCCATTTACTTCATTCTTTTAGCAGTTTCTTTGACAGTATCAGTTAGGGTTCTCCAAAAGAAAGAACAGCAGGTGACAGATAGAGAAAATTGGCTCACATAACTGTGGGGGATGGCAAGTCCAAAATGCATAGGGCAGGCAGGTGGCTGATGGGCTAGAAACAAATAGGGTTTCTATGTTACAGTCTTGAGGCAGAATTGCTTCTTCTTGAAATCTCAGGTGTTGCTCTTAGAGCTTTCAACTGATTGGACGAGACCCACCTACATTATCAAGGGTAACCTTCTTAAAGTCAGTTGATTATAAATGTTAATTACGTCTAAAAAATACCTTCACAACATCTAGACTAGTGTTTGACCAGAGAACTGGGTACTGCAGCCTAGCCAAGTTTACATATAAGAATAACCATCACAGTGATGATGGGTACTCATTATAGTACCTGTTATTTAGCACCTGAAATGTCTTAGGTGTTTTTCTTGGTGCTTTGAATGAGGAGTCTCTTGTGTTCCTCAGTAAAATCTTATGAATTATCTGTTGCTATTTTCACTTGTGACATGAGGAAACTGGTTCTCTGAAAATTTTGCCCGAAGTCACAAAGCCAATATATGATCCAGTCAGGAATGAAACTCAGGTTTAAATTGACTACATAATGCAACAGAATGAACACTTGGGGGAAAGAAAGTCAGAAAATTCAGATTCAGATACCTTCTTTCACACTATCTAGCTTTTGAACTTGAGGCATGTAACGGTATTATTTTCTCCATATCTATAGTGAAAAGTTTAAATTAGATGTTCTCTAAAAATATTCTGTATTTCTAGTTTGGTACTGTACACATTTTACCTGCTGTCTTTTAGAATACAGTATTGCCTTTTAAAGAGTAGACATTTCTTTGGAGTTTGGATTGGGCTGTTCTCTTGAGCCACATAATGAACATTTTGTGCTGGTTGATTATTCAATTACAACAGAGAAGAGACAAGCCATTATAAGGAATTATGAATCTACACATTGGAAGGAAATCCTGTGATTCTGTTTTGCCTATCAGCCTTTCCATCTGTACTTGTGTTAAAATGAAACAAAATACAATTTAATGAAAAGGGAGCCACATGAACAGAAGCAAACAGTAAGGATGGCTGATGCCAGATGGTGAAACCTGCAGAGCTTCACTCAACACTTTTTTTCTCCCTAGTTGTCTTGGCCCAGTATCTACCTACCTCAGTAACAGAAAGCAAGTTTTTAACACTGTTACCTCCTGCTGAGCCAATGCAGTTTATGAAAGAGCAGGCTGGATTCTTTTCATCTCATACATCAACTCCAGCACTGTCGGCTAAGTTCCATTTGCAGAATCTTTATTACTGCTGATGATGTCAGAGGAAAAGAACATAGTGTGATTAATAGATTGCAGGTGGAATTTACAACACTGGCAGCTAAAAATGATCTTTTGATTTATCAACTGAGAACATTCAATGTAAAAGTCACTGAGATTGAAAAAAATGTGTTCAAAACCCACAAGATCCCTTTAGAAATCGATTTTCTATTTATAATTACAATTTAAATGTCATTAAAAAGCTCCTTTCCTTGACGTTTTGCATGTATTTTTTGGTCTGTTAGAATCATTTGCCTGTCTGAGGGGAACCATTACAGAGACTCCTTCTATAAGGACCTACTTTTGCTTTTGTGAATAACATACTCTAATTCCAAGACAATGAAGCATGTGTGTATATGTGCACTGTAGTTACATGTTGTTTATGATTACAATCCTCATTTGCTCAGAACTTACATTTTCAGAGCTTCTGGCTTTTACCCTACTCCTCTTTTTTACTGTCTCTTTAATCAAAAAGACAGAATTTAACATTTTACTGTCTGACTTAATCCTTTTTCTCTAGGAGATCTGAATAAAGCTGCATTGTTTTCTATTTAGAGTAGAGACAGCTAGTGCTAGGTAATGACCTGATAAAAGGTTCACAGCTTCTTGGAGTCAATTCAACTGCTTGCCTCTTTTATAATACCATTGCCTTTTAAATAGGCATCCAAAGGTAAACATATCTAATATGTCACTTTTAAACAGGAAACTGCACAAAGAATAAAAGTGCTATTTTTAAAGAAGAATTCCTGGGTATTGCAATATCAGTGTGTTATTAAGTGTAAGAAACATGTGAGAAAGATATCAGTTGAAATATTTGTACAGAGTCCATTCTTTTCTCACGTTACCCTAATTTGATTTTCTTTGTTGACTCTATAAAAATCTATCTCCTCTTACAGAGTTAGCCAAGATAGTTTCTTCATTCATTCCCATTTTTTCATGCAACTGACATTTTTGATTGATATTTAGACAGTCAACTTTACTTGTAATGGAGGATACTTTTGATAGTGTCAGAAATATGTAGTACGTATTAGAAAGGTCAACTTTCAGAAGATATAGAGAAAGCCCAGTAATAGTATCAGCTTCTGTGCATTAGAAATAACCTAACCTTCAGAATTCTCTCTTTATTATGTGGCAGCAATATGTTAAGGTCCATGTCAATTTTAAAAATATAGTTGCTTGAAAAATAGTTTTAAACTTTGTATGGAAACACAAAATATTATCCTGAATAACCAAAACTACCTTGAGAAAGAAGAACAGAGCTAGAAGAATAAAGCACCCCTACTTCAGACCATACTACAGAGCTACAGTAGTCAAAACAGTATGGTACTGACACAAAAATAGACACATAGGTCAATGGAACAGAATAGAGACCCCAGAAATAAACCCATGCACTTATGGTCAGTTAATCTATGACAAAGGAGGCAATAATATACAATGAAGAAAAGAGTCTCTTCAATAAGTGATGTTGGGAAAACTGGACAGCACATATAAATGAATGAAATTGGAATATTTTCAAACATCATATACAAAATTAAACTCAAAATGGATTAAAGAACTAAATGTAAGACCAGAAACCATAAGACTCCTAGAGGAAGACATAGGCAGAACACTCTTTGCCATAAAATGTACCAATATTTTTTTGGATCTGTCTCCTAAAGCAAAGGAAATAAAAGCAAAAATAAACAAATGGGACCTAATTAGACTTATAGGCTTTTGCACAGCAAAGGAAACCATCAACAGAATGAAAAGACAAGCTACTGAATTGCAAATGAAATGCCTGAAATTATATGACTGAGAAAATATTTTCAAATGATATGACTGATAAGGGGTTAATATCCAAAATATATAAAAAGCTCATACAACTCAACATCAAAGAAACAAACAACCCAGTTAAAAAATGGGCAAAAGAACTGAACAGACATTTTTCCAAAGAGGACAGCCATGGATTTCAGCTGTTCCAAAGAGGACATGCAGATGGCCAACAGGCACATGCTCAACATCACTAACTATTAAGAGAAATGCAAATCAAAACCACAATGATATATTACCTCACACCGGTCAGAATGGCTATCATCAAAAAGAACACAAATAACAACACTTGACAAGGATGTGGAGAAAAGGGAAACCTTGTACACTGTTGATGGGAATATAAATTGGTGCAGCCACTGTGAACACAGTATGAAGGTTTCTCAAAAAACTAAAAACAGAACTACCATATGACCCACAAATTCCACTCCTGGGTATATATCTGAAACAAAACAAAACAAAACAAAAACACTAATTTGGAAAGATACATGTACCCCAATGTTTATAGCAGCATTATTTACAATCACCAAGATATGGAAGTGTCCATCAACAGATGAATGGATAAAGAAGATGTGAGATATATATATATATATATATATATATATATATATATATATGCATACTCACAAGGTATATATGTATATATACATATGCACAATGGAAAACTACTCAGCCATAAAAAAAGAATGGAATTTTGCCATTTGCAACAACATGAACAGACTTGCAGGGTATTATGCTAAGTTAAATATGTCAGACAGAGAAAGACAAATACTGTATGATATTACTTACATGGGGAATCTAAAAAATACAAAAAATTAGTGAATATAACAAAAAAGAAACAGACTCACAGATACAGAGAACAAATTAGTGGTTACCAGTGGGGAGAGGGAAAGTGGGAGGGGCAACTTAGGGATAGGGGATTAAGAGGTACAAATTATTATGTATAAAATAAGTTACAAATATATATTGTACAGCATGGGGAATATAGCCAATATTTTATAATAACTGTAAATGAAGTATAACCTTTAAAAACTGTGAATCACTATATTGTACACCTGTAACATATAATATTATACATCAACTATACTTCAATTAAAAAAAATATATTTACTTGTGTCCTTGGACTTCTCCTGAACAAGCTTTAATACCCCAAATCTATGGATATAATCATTGGTAACATCTGTCAGTGCTTGAATTATTTTTCACTGTGGTTTTCCATGGTTATTTTACAGTTAACATACAATTTTTAAAAAAAATTTTACCTGAAATTAGCCTCTAAATTTCTCTAGTTGATTGTTAGGTCATAAGCCAGTTGGAGACATAGCAGGTATGCCTCTCAGTTAATAGACTCGTGTGTGAAGGAAATTTAAGTTTATGTTCTATTATCTCAGCTTAATTTTGAGCCTCTATCCCACTGGATTAGTGATGCCATTATTCTTAGTCTTTGGAGTTAGGGGAGCTTTGCCCTGATTCCTAATGCCTCAGCTTTTGTCAAGGTGTGGAGTGGCTTACACACTGGCAAGAAATTAAGGGATGAGAGGCCAACTGGTCCTCAAGTTATCCATCCTCAAGTCAGAAGAGACATAAACCATCACCTGAGCATAGATTGTGCCTTTGGTGCTGTATCTAAAATGTCATCACCATACCCAAGGTCATCTATATTGTTCTTCTATGTTATTTTCTAGGAGTTTCAGAGCTTTTCTTTTTATATTTGGGTCTATGATCCATTTTGAGTTAATTTTTGTGAAGTAGTAACATCTGTGTCTAGATTTTTTTTTTCTTTACCCATGATCGTTTGTTTTAAAAAAACAAAACAAAAAACTGCCTTTTCTCCATTACATTACCTGTGCTCTTCTGTCAAAGATCAGTTGACTATATTCATGAGGGTCTGTTTCTGGGCTATTGTATTCCATTGATCTGTTTGCCCTTTAACTAGAGTTCCTGATTTTTAACCCCCAATTTCCTTTTTATAAACTGGGACATTGAACATTGCATGGGGTGCCCTAGAATTATGTCTTCATTATAAAATTGGCTCATCAGTTGTCAATTCTAATTAAACACAATTAAAATAGACTGTCCATCTTCCTCTACAGTCTGTCCTTACACTTAACATTTAAAGCAAATGCATAACCAACTTCTTAATATTAAAATCCACGTAATCAATCTTTTTCTAAAAGCTGTTTTTATTTTTTCCCTTCTGTGAGTTCTGGGGACCCTCATCATATTCTTGTAACAATTATTGGGAATGGGTGAATCTCACCAATGCTATTGCAGTGATTTTCTCCAGTGGTTGTTTCCATTAGAATGCTGGTCTGTCCAGCTGCTTGACCCTGAAGTGGGCTTCTCACTCCTCACACTGCCATCGGCAGTGATCATGATAGTATAAGAATCTTGCAGATTCCTGTGACAGAGTTTATGAATTGCCTTGAAAAGTGCTGTGCACCTACTAAGAATGGCTTTTCATGATGAATTAAGATAAGTATTCATTGGATTTAGTCTGGAGACCCAGGCTTACGTTCAAGTTTTGCTAATTGCTATCTATATTTTCCAGTAACATGGAAAAAAATACCTAACTTAGGAAAAAGTATCTGACCTTTTTTGCATCTATTTTTGAAATTTCTTTAACAAGCAGTGATGTTTTCAGGCCTTGTTTAGGTCTGTTCAAAAGACTTTGTAAGGAATATATATGGAATATACATGCCTATGTGTTTTGAAAATTATTATTCAAATGTTGATAATTCATTTTTATTCCAAAGACACAGAAAATGATATTATTGATTCAGTCATGTAGAAATAATTAACGATATGGTATTTGAATATGTTTTAACTTTTTCTCTCTTTTTTTTTTTTTTCTGTTTCTGTGAGAACAAAACGCTTCTAGGAGGGATTACCGCAAGGACATGAGCCCTTAGAGACTTCTTGCTCTATAAATATTCTGCTCGTCTGAGATCTTTTCTGAACTTCAGAATATATTATAAATGTTGGGAGATATTTTTACTTCAAGTAGAGTAAAAATTGAAATTCAAACGCTTTCTAATGAACGACAAAATTAAAGAGATATAGTGTTGCATTATTTCAGCAGAGCATCTGATAAAGAGTTTCCCGGTAAAGATGTCCTGTAAGGATGTTCTAAGTGGAGTTGACAACATCTGCTCACTCATCCAACCTACTCCTCCCCAGAGTCCCAACTGTATCAGGATCTCCATTTGCTCACCTGCTCAAATAAGAATATTGTCAACTCTCCCTGCTTCCTCTTCTACATCTCAGAATTCTCTTGCTTCTGCCTCTTCCAGGTTCTCTGTCATTGCTCCTGTTCGGGCTCCACCCCTCTGATCTAGATTATTGTATAAATTTCTGAGATCTTTGTCACTCTACCCCCTGCAGCCTCCACCTCCAATCAATCCTGTCAGGTTAACCTATGCAAAAAAGTCAGATCCAGATACACCTTTTTCCTCCTTTAAAGAAAATCATCACTATTTCTTCCTTTTCTTTAAAGGAAATTTCAAACTATTCAAATATATTAGTGTGGTTTCAAGACCCATTTCAATCTAGTTCCCAAATAACTTTTCAGCAATCTCTCAATCACAATTTTCACATTCAATCTTTTCTCAATCATATTCCACACTATTTTCTATTTCCCTAAAATGACACCTCCGGAGCACTTCATGTCAAAAGTATTCTACTCTTCCTAGTTTCTGAGTTAAGGTGAGAATTTTCTATCTAAAGGGGTTCTGAAAAACTGTAAATGTATGTGGAGGAAAATCAGAAAATCTGAATACTGTCTTTGAGGAATGCTTGAGAATCAGGGGTTTTGTTGTTGTTTTGGAATGGGTGTTTGTTTATTTGGCCTAGAGACAATAAAACTTTCTGAGGCTGATTTTAATATTTAAAACATGTCATGATGTAAACAGAATAGACTAATTCTTTGTAATACAACAGGATTTGAACAAATGAGTGAAATTTATAGTGATGCAATCTTTTGATGAGTATTATTTTTTCAAAACAAAGGACAATTTTAATTGGCATTGGAAAAAAGAACATGAGTGCACTGCTAACCTAGTCCCTTTATATACAGGATTTCTTAAATCCTTACTACTCTGTAAAATTTTTAAGAATGTTTACTGATAAAAGCAGAGAGATTCAGAAAGGTTTAAGCAACAAAGCCAAGATTTAAATTCCAAAACGACTTACTCAAAATGAAGTGTGTGTCTTTACCCTACGTTCTGAGTACCTTGCATTGGAAGTAATTGAATTGCTGCCAAATGCCCAGTTATTGAAGATATGATAAAATGTTTTCTGCATTGACGGGAAGGAAGAAATCTGTGCTTTAAACAAAAAGATTTCTTTCAATGTTAAGATTTGGTAATTTACTAGACTAAAAAGATTGATATTAGTAAACATCTCTTTAAATTGCTAGGTTTTTTCCAAATGTATTGTTAAGACTGGCCATCAAATGAAACTAAGCAAGTCTCTGCTCTCTCCAGGGAATATTAATCCAAGGAACCTGATGCAAGTTTTCCTGTTTCTTGTTCCCACACACCTTCCCAAGGTCTTCTAGTAAAATTTACTCTAGGAGATTAATGGCAATATATTTTCATGACATCTATAGTGCAGAATTAGCCTCTATAAAGGGCACTTACCCACCTTGCTCATAAAATTCAACATCCTAAACTCTATTTCAGATTTTTCAGTGGCCTCTATATTGTTTCCTAAAATTATTTCCTGATACCTTCTTTGATACTGAACTTGTCAGAGGGCTTACAAAGCTTTTTCAGAGTAAAGGAAACCTCTCAGAAAGGTGTTATTCTTCTTTAAATTGTTCTGCAATGTTTCACAGTGTAGAAGTAAACATATGAATCATAGATAATTATCAAAACAGAACAGTCTCAAAAACTAAAAGGACACCTTGAAGACTCACCTTAACCATGGTCGTGTTATATAAAGTAGACCTGAAATTAGGAGCATAAAGAAAAAGGGCATACATGTGTCTGTTCAGCATTTTATATGGTTTAGTACCAAAAAATAGCTCTTATTTTTTTTATAATACTACATTTTATAATGATATTTTGTCTTTATATACACAGAATCATTTTCCAAGTAAAATAAACATGAATAACTAGTCAGTTCTTTGGGATACCAAGCAATTGGAGACTGTACGTTATTTTTTTATTTACCCAAAAAATTTCTGTTAAGATCCAACAGTATAAACTCGAAAGGAGGCTGGATAACAGTTGATTAAACTGAGTTTGCTATCTTCAAGCACTTTTTCCAATATTTGCTCAACTTAATATACTACTCCATCTATCGCTCCTAGCTTGATTCTGACCAAGCAGCATTTCAGCCTTGGCTCATACGCTAGATTGGTTACCATCTTCTCTAGGTTCTTCTTTCCCTTCTAAAATTTACCAGCATGTGAAAAAGTTAGCAGCTCCAGTTTAAACTTTTCTTGTTCATGTTTCAATTATTTCTAATTTGTTTGAGCAAAGTTTTCATTTATGATTGTACATCTACATTTTTTCCATAGGAGAAAAATTATCTGGGATACCTTTCTGGGTGAATTTTCCAAAAAAGATACTGACAATGTGTTTTTGTAATACTATTTCTTAGCAACCTAAACCTTGACATTGGGCTGTCGTTACACACTCCTTCTCACTGGTCAGTCAGCTCTTTATACTGTGAAGCTTCAGTTGGAGGAGGCAGTGACATAGCTGAGAGCAAAACACAGCAGTAGGTTCCGCGATCAGCAACATTTCAGGAGAAGGAGAAGCACTAGCTGTCGCTCAGTATTCAGCATGGCACTCACTCTGCCAGGCCTGAGATAAGACTTAGCACAGTGTCATAAGTAAGTAATGATCACACAAGGTCCAAACCGTAAAATCCAGTTCAATATATTTGAAAGCAAGTGTAGGATACAATGAAGACAGTTGATCACAAAACACACAGTTGATCCTGAACGGTTTGAACCCCATCAGAATTGTCAAACAAGTTATAATGTCACAATACACCCGGCGAGATCATCAATGTTCAGAATTTAAATATTTCCCATGTTATATATAACATCTAGCAGAACCAGATAATTGATTAACAGCTTATTCAATGCCCAAATTTCAGGAATTAGTTTTTTAATTAGAAAAAAATTATATTACTAATAACTAAATTTTAAATTCAAACATACGATTAAAATGGGAATCAAAAGTAATAACAATCAGGCTTCCCTGGTGGCGCAGTGGTTGAGAATCTGCCTGCCAATGCAGGGGACACGGGTTCGAGCCCTGGTCTGGGAAGATCCCACATGCCGCGGGGCGACTGGGCCTGTGAGCCACAATTGCTGAGCCTGCGCGTCTGGAGCCTGTGCTCCGCAACGAGAGGCCGCGACAGTGAGAGGCCCGCGCACCGCAATGAAGAGTGGCCCCCGCTTGCCGCAACTAGAGAAAGCCCTCGCACAGAAACGAAGACGCAACACAGCCATAAATAAATAAATAAATAAAAATTGTTAAAAAAAGAGTAAAACCTTTATAAATTACTATTAATGGAAAACCTGTATCACCTCTCCTAAGTTGAAAGTAACTGAAAGAAAAGTGAACATAAAACAATGTTTTAAAATTCTGGGGATAGAGAGTATGTTTAAAAAAAAAAAAAAAAAAAGTAATAACAATTCATTCAACAAGAATAAAAAATATTGATTTAGTGTTTCATAGGCAGCAAATTCTACTAGAATGTATTTGGCGATATTTAAGAAAGAGGCGATTGTCTCTGCTTTCAAGGAATTTATAATCTAGTGCAGGGAAAAATAACCAGAGCTTACAACGTAATTTGAAAACATTTGTAAAGCATAGAATTCAGTAAAGTGAAGCAGAATGGAGCAAAGAAATCACCAGAGCAAGTGGGTAAACATAGGATTATGAGTTGCAAATCATTTTAGGATTAAGAATTATACAAGCTCCTGTTTATTCATGCAGATCTAGGTGAGGGCAGAAATCTAACTTTTTACCACCACATATGAGTCTTGTGGTAAATCACCAGGAGGAGTTTCCTGCAAACTACGAGGCCTAAAGTGGTCTTCCACTGGGCAAACCCAAACCTGCCAAGGACATAATAGCTGGGATCACAGCTGGCAGCACACTGCTTTCAATTTGCAAATTCCTCTCAGTCTCTATTTGCAAAAAGACAGGAGATGAAGCAGGGGTTTCAGGGCAGACAAAAAAACCCCTAAACTTTCAAATCAGGGAGAATATTAATATTTAAGAATATAATATTAATCAATTATGCATAAAACATCGTGTTAATCAACTATGTCAGAAAAACAAAAGGGGTTCCACTAAACTGGCCAGTGAAACATAGGAGACTAGGCATGAAATCAGTGCACCCAAGGAGTGGATTGTCAAATTGCAGAGCCAAAATTCAAGAGCAATATTTGGTGTAGTTCTGACACTGATAGCAAAATGGAGCACTTTGCAAACTAAATGGAAGAAGAATGCTATGAGAGACCTGAAACCACAGACCACCCTTTCTCTGACCTTCACCTTGATCTTGCTCTGTCCCTTTCATTACCTGTCTTGCTATGCCCCTCCTCTCCAAATTGTTCTACTCTGCTTTTCAGTTGACTATCCAGCTTAAACCAGCATATCTCTTCCTTGTTTCTGTTTTACAGGCTCCTGCTTCAAGGCATTGAACCACTAACAAAAGTTCTTTAGTGTGGCTCCAGGCTATCAGACCCTCCTGGGAGGCAGTCTTTTTGACTACCATCCTCTTGGAGGAATTAAACATTAACTTTGCTAAAATTTCCTGTAGTACTCCTGTAGGCTTCAGAAGTGCTCAACAATGAATTATCCATAGTTTTTTTCCTGGGCTGTAAGTGGATAGTCTATTTATAAAGTATCTATAAAGGAAATATTTCTAAAAATTATATAAAAATGCTTATCCTCAGTTGAATAAGACCAGAAAATCTTGAGCTTCTTATCTGAAAAAGTTACAGGAAGCAGGAATTTAAACTGGGCTGTGTTTGCTAGCAAAGCAAAAAATAATTACATATATAAATAAATAAAAACTAGCAAAAAGGTAAATCAGTACTGGAACCTTGGGGTTCTTTACTATATAATTATTACTATTATTTTCTTATTATATAAGTAGTTCATCTATTCTCATCAAGTCATATTAATATTTTCTCAAGGTTAACAATTAATAGCTTCCTCCAATTTAGAAGACGAACAAATTCAAGTTTTGACAGGCAGCATTATCCATATCACACACATACAAATATTTTTACATAAAAGCTATTGACCATATTTGATGATTGTCCCTGCCCTTGGCCTCAAAAAGGCTGAAAAGAATTCAGTGAAAACAATATTATAGAAGAAAGCCTAGTCGCCTTCCAATAAAACTTCTTCAGTAATTTTCTGGTTAGGAATTTAAAAAATCGTTGTGTTTTTTTGTCTTGGTATTACCTTCTTAGAAACTAATCATCATGCCCATATTTGAAACATAGAAATATGAGGGTGGGGGAAATGGAAGGAGATGATTTTTGAGAGAATTGAGGGAGATAATGTATTTTATGCATCATACCTTCCAGACATTTACTTATAATTACTGGATTTGTATTTCATTCTGAACTTTCTCCTTTTAGGGATCCTCAGAAGGAGACTGTTTCTTGCATGGGTATATTTAGATATACCCTTTTTATTTCTTATAATTCTTTAATCAGAACTCTTTCGTCTAAGTTTACTATCTGAAAGATAGTCTCAGTACACAGTCATCATATATTTATATAGAAAATTGTCTTCATGTTTTAGCATTATAGAATCACGTTTAGGTATCCTTATTCCTTTTAAAAAATGTAATTATATTTACATTTTTAAAGAAAAAATACTTCCTTTTTCAAACATTTTTATGATCATATAATGTATATTTTTTTCTGAGAAAATCAAGCAGTACATATAATACCATGTTCTTTATTTCAAGTGGAAATTAAACTTTCTCCATATAAATCTTACATAAGTGCTGATAGTAGATACTATTTTCTTTCTTGTCTGGAATAAAAACATAAACCACAGTATCCTCATCTACAAACTACCTCATCTACAAAAAATATATTCCACTTCATAAGATTGTTATGAGAATCAAGTCATATATGTCTTGAACAATTTGCAATATTAAGCAGTTATTATAGACTTCATAGTAATTTTAAATGAACTAAATATGCAAATAAATTGTTTTAAGGGTTCCCTTGGTGGCGCAGTGGTTAAGAATCCGCCTGCCAATGCAGGGGACACGGGTTCGATCCCTGGCCCAGGAAGATCCCACATGCCATGGAGCAACGAAGCCCGTGCGTCACAACTACAAAGCCTGCTCTCTAGAGCCCGTGCTCTGCAACAAGAGAAGCCACAACAAAGAGAAACCCGTGCACCGCAACGAAGAGTAGCCCCCGCTTGCCTCAACTAGAGAAAGCCCATGCACAGCAACGAAGACCTAACACAGAGCCAAAAATAAAAACAAATAAATAAATACATTTATTTTAAAAATTGTTTTAAGATACAGTATAGAAAATGTGGTTGGTAAAAGAAGTTAAGGGCTACCACAGAGGGGTCAATCCTGAAAAGGTGGATATATTATATTTTAATATACATAAGTGGGTCTTGAAATATTTAGAAATTACTCATTTTGTCTACTTATAGCAACATATCATTAATCTAGAGAGGGAAAAATATCACTTAAAAATATTTAACTTTTAATAATACTTCCAGGGAAAAAATTACAAAAGTCTAGATGCTTCAAGTCAAACACTGAATTAAACAAATTTCACTTAATATCAAAACAATTCTTCATATCATTGAGGCTCATTATCAACACCAAAGTTCTTTAACACATATGACATCATCTCATCTCAAAAGCTCAGTGATGTAAGCAGGGCATAGACTGTAATCTCTCTTTTTTTCACCAATGGGAATATAGTAGCTCAGACTTGAGTGACCCCATTGCTTTCACAGGACTAGTAGAAGGATATGTGAGAAAGAGAATAATGTTATCCTCATCCATAAGCTTTCCTCAGCTTATGCCTCAGAAGCTCCATTCAATTACACCTACTGATCCTTTAAAAAGTATTCTGCATAAGAAAGGAAAATAATTATAGACACAACATTGACCCTTCCCCTCCACATTTACATTATCTATATAATTATAACAAATAAAATAAATGTGGTCTAAAGTATAAAGCTACTTGTTGTTTGTGAATGGGCACGACTGCTTATTATAAACTATACCAGTCCAAAAATCACTAGGCATGTTTTTATTTCTCTTTGTATCAACCTGAATACTCAGGAAGATTTAATAGTTGCTTTAAGCATTCATTTTTGTTTTTGTTTTTTTTCTCTGCAAGTGCTGTACTTCTTAAGATACATAATCAGATGAGAGGCTTTGAGTCAAAATACAAAAAAGTGGAATTACTTGCTACAGTTATGTTATCATTGCATTTTAATTGTTATTAAAATCAACTGCATGTTTCAGGCTTCTGGATAGAGAATCCTGTACCCACTGGTGATTGAAAGGGAAGTGCACTTATTACATTTCTATGTAGAAGTTTCCCTTTCCTTTCTCTCCAACCCTCAAAACAATCATTAATAACAACCTTCAGTACAATGGGCTGTCAGTGCTTTCTCTCTATTAGAAGAAAATATACCACCCATTTCCATAGAGAATAAGTAATGCAAGCTGAAAATATGATAGTGTGAAGAGAAGCATTCATTCAAGTTATTTTACCTAATTCCATCTGACAACTGGAAGAAAGTGATATTCATTTTATCTTCCTATTGTAGATTCCGAAAGGGAACAATTAAGGCAATATATTCTGGACTTTCAGGTAATAGGACAAGTCCGTAAAAAGCTTTCTTTTGTGCCTATGATTCAGTATGACAGGCTTTATTGTTGGTGGTGATGGTGTTGGTGTTGGTGTTGATCTGAGAAGAAATCTCTAATTTTGTAGAATATTTGCAAGTTAGAACTCATAATGTAATTTTAGAGCTCTATTCTCAACTCCAGGTATTAAATTTTTTTTTTAAATATTGGTGACAGAATAAGAAACCAAAATATAAATTATTACTACTTTTGCTATTTCTCTTTATTATTACCATCAAGAAAATTTTATTTTTCTGATGTCAGTTGGAGATGGCCATGAACAAATCAGATTGAATATAATATGGCTAACTGCTATTTCCAGGAAATGACAACATAATTCACAACAGAGACATAACATTAATTCCACCTAGTAGGTAGAAGGGAGTTTGCCCAATAGTGAAGCAAGCAGCCAGACAAGGTAGTGAGTTCGTTACCGTGAGAAATATTCAGAGACTAGATGACTACTCACCAAAATTGGTCTAATACAGAAAATAGGAACTTGGGGGGGAGAATAATAGGTGAGCTAATAATACTCTAAAGTCCCTCCCTACCTTGTCATTTTATGCTTTTATGAAATTTTATGTTATGTAAAACATTAAAACTGGTCACGATTACTCCATGGTACTAGGAGCTTATGGGAAGAACTGTGTAATATATAGAATCAACTCATATCAAGCGCTTATATATACCATTATATATGAATTATCAATTTAATTTTCAAAGTAAACCTATGAGTTAAATATGATTATCCCCCCCAACAGTTAACAGAGAAGGAAATTTACAGAAATTCACACAGTGAGGTGGAGCTAGGACTCTCAAGCCTTATACTCAGCCACTTTGCTTTCAGTGTTTAAAGTCCTCAATGTACTCCTAATTGTTTCTGAGATATGTGACTTTAACCCTATTAAAGAATATAACCATTGAAGCTTTGGAGAAAAGTCTATCCAAAATAGATCCTCTCAGGCAGTCTGCCAAAAACAAAATACAAATACCCAGGTTAAGCTTTGGGCTTAGTCTGCTTATTTTAGTAATGTCTCTTCAGACAGTCCTGGATGTCCCTGTGAGAAACCCCAGAAGGATTACCAGAAGGACCTAAAAAAGGCCTTGGCCATGCTCACACAAGCATTCTAAATTCTTTCTGCAAAAAGAATTTATTAGATCAGATACAAGCTTCTTGACTGCACATTACAGAAATCAAGTGTAATTTGCATGAGTCTGACTGTGTAATTTGCCGGAGACTGACTGTCACACACTAGGCTGCTTTTAATGGATTCTGAACTTCATCCAAGTCTTCTTCACTGAAGAATTCTCCTCAAGAAAAGGGAACCCTCCTACACTGTTGGTGGGAATTTAAATTGGTGAAGTTGCTATGGAAAACAATATGGAGGTTCCTCAAAAAACTAAAAATAAAGTTGCCATATGATCCTGCAATCCCACCTCTGGGCATATATCCAGAAGAAACTATAACTCGAAAAGATACATGCACCCCTATGTTCATAGCAGCACTATTTACAATAGCCAAGACATGGAAGCAACCTAAATGTCCACCGACAGATGAATGGATAAAGATGTGGTACATATATACAAAGGGATACTACTCAGCCATAAAAAAGAATGAAATAATGCCATCTGCAGGGACATGGATGGACCTAGAGATTATCATACTAAGTGAGGTAAGTCAGACAGAGAAAGACAAAAACCATATGAAACCACTTATATGTGGAATCTAAAATATGACACAAATGAACTTATCTATGAAACAGAAACAGACTCACAGACATAGAGACCATGTTTGTGGTTGCCAAGAGGGAGTGGGGGAGGGAAAGATTGGGAGTTTGGGATTAGAAGATGCAAACTAGTATATATAGAATGGATAAACAACTAGCTCCTACTGTATAGCACAGGAAACTATATTCAATATCCTGTGATAAACCATAATGGAAAAGAATATGAAAAAGAGAGATATATATATGTGTATATATGCACATATATGCACATATATATATATATCTTGAAATCATTTTGCTCTACAGCAGAAATTAACATACATTGTAAATCAACTATACTTCAATAATTTTTTTTAAAAAAGATTAAAAAAATAATTCTCCTCAGAATTTTTTTTGGCTTCCACTAGATTAATACTACTGTTCATGTCCTTCCTCATTTTACAATAAGTGAATGTATCCAAAACAACATCTGCTTATGTAGCGTGTTTCCATGTATTCAGTATTCAGCTAAGGTAGATTCTGTCTATTCAAATTTTTCCGTAAAATCTTTTTAAATTGCTATACCTTACATCACAGTTTCTGTGCCCCTCTAGATTCTCTTGATTCTCCTGTCCCCCAGCCTCACCCACTCACTCAAAGAAGAGCCCCAGCTACCACTATCCACCTTCTCATCATCTGATACCCTGGTTGCCTCAGCCTCTCCCAGGCATGGGGATGATAGTTCCATAGGACCTCCATCAAACGTGCTGCAGCAAGAGCACCAGCAGTCCCTATGTCCATGTGGAATCTTACAGAAGCTCTGGCTTCCCCAGCGGCTGCCCAGCTGGACCAGGTAACAAAGCCAAGGCATGCAAAGGAGTGAATAGCCTTTGTGCACATTTTGACGTATGAGCATCAGGATACGGAAAGTGATGCATAGTTTTCCCTCCTCTCTGGAAGCCTCCCACGTGACTGAGCAATGAGCTCTGTTTCTTGTAAGGCTGTGCATCTCCCCAACACACCCAATTGCAATTGCTTATAGTCATTTGCACTCCTTCCCTCATTCGTTTAGCCCCAGGATTGCACCTCCAAAGTATGAGAATGTTAACTTTGCCTCAGCCTCTAATTTCTAAGAGACATTGCTGGAACTTTTTTTTCTGTCCTACTTCTTAGCTTGTGACAGTGCTTAAAACAAAGAAAGGCAAACATAGAAGTTTAATCAGGAGAAATGTTTCTTTATTCTACTGCTAAATCAATTTTCATAGATTTCTAAATGAAATTTGAACTATGCATAAACGTAAACCATAATGTGCCATTTCCTTGCTGTGTTGATTAAAATTTAATAAAATGGCCCATATTCTATATTTAACTAAACATCACTAGAACTTTAAAAATTGTCCTTACAATTTTGGTGAGAAGCTGTAAAACTTTTAAACGTTTTTCTCCATGTAGGTAGTGACTTCCACTTTAAAACAGAAAATGCTGCTGCCTGAAAATTTACTTCTGTGGTGCTTTAAGGTCAACAATTTAGTCTTACGTAAGCACTTTCCTTTCTTTTATTTCCATATCCTCATTATAGCTCACTTTCACATAAAGCTAAGATGTTTTTCATCATCAAGGCAGTAAAAAGTTTAATTTAAAGCAAAAAGAGGAATAAAAAAGGTCAGCACTTTACTATAGCCAATGTCTGATCCTCTTCAATTATTTTGTTTGTTTTTTCTCAAAATATTTTTTCTAAAATATACAGATATAAAATAAACACCAGATTACAAACATCCTACTCTACCTAACCCTGACATTTGGCAAATCTACTTCAGATTTTTTTAAATTAATAAAACATTATTTAGGGAGTTGACTCCCCCCTACCCCTTATGTCAATTGTCTCATTCTCTGCCCTGAGGAATTCTATTTTCAGTCTCATACACAAGTTTGTGCAATTAGTATGTATGTATTTCTATGTAAAAATGATGTTTAAAATTTTTTTACAAATGGTTTAATAATAGAAGTATTCACTCATGTAGTTAAGCAACCAGTATTTTTTTGCGCCTTCTATGTGTGCCAAACAATAATCTAGGAATTGAATTTACTGTGAAAAATAGTACAATGTTTGCACTCTTTGGACTTTGCAGTCTAGTTGAGGAACAAAACATAAATTTCCAAATGCTATGATGAAGTGATAATTGCTGTTAAAAAAACAGGATAAAGAATAAAGATAGTACTCAGCCATAAAAAAGAACGAAATTTTGCCATTTGCAGCAACATAGATGGACTTATCACTTATATGTGGAATCTAAAAAATATAACAAAGTAGTGAATATAACAAAAAAGAAGCAGACTTACTGATATAGAGAACACACTAGTAGTTACCAGTGAGGAGAGGGAAGCGGGGGAAGGGTAATATAATGGTAGGGGAGTAAGAGCTACAAACTATTAGGTATAAAATAAGCTACAATATTGTACAACACAGGGAATATAGCCAATATTTTATAATAACTATAAATAGACTATAACCTTTAAAATTCATGAATCACTATACTGTACACCTGTAACTTATAGAATATTGTCCAACTATACTTCAATAAAAAAAGACCAAAAAAGAATAAAGAGTGTCAGAGTGAGAGGTGCTAAAACATTTAGGCTGATGAGCAAAGATCTGAATAAAGTACTACAGAGACATATTTGAGTAATTAGGGAGAAGTCTTCTGGAAAGACATAACGGAAATGCAAAGTTGAGGCAAGCCATGGATTCAAGAATCAAAAAACGATGGCAAGAAGTAAGTGAGCACGATGGCTCCTCAAGGGGAGGCAGTTGCCAAGGTATCCTCTGTGGTAGCTGGATTTAATACCCTTTACTTGCCCCCTTCCCTCTATTATTTCACTTTTCCAATCCTCAGTTGGCCTACCCTGCATTTTCCCTCTAAAGCACTCCAACTTCTTATTTCAGGGACTGAAGTCTCATTTCTTTACTGGCCACTGTCTGGACCCGCTCTCAGCTCCTAGAAGCCACTCTCAGTGCCCTGCCCGGGAACCTGCTCTATCTCAAAGACGGAGGACCCCTCCCTTGTCAAAACGCTCTCATGCTCTGTATCCCTCTAACTTCTTCAGTCTCCAATCAGAGAAAACTCCTTGCTTTTAAAGGACTTCTGTAATTAGGTCCAGCCCACTCAGATCACTTCTATATCTTCTATATCTTAAAGTCAAATGATCTGGGACCTTTCAGCTGTACCTATATAAAAGTTTGATTGAATAATCAAGGGCCAGGAATCTTGGAGTGCCATCTTAGAGATCTGACAATCACAGCAATCATTTAATTTAAAATAAGTAAAATTGTGATGTTGTTTGTACAACTCTGTAAATACACAATCACTGAAAGGTGAACTTAAAACAAATCAAGTTTATGATACGTAATTATATCAAAAGAAAGCTTTAAAAAAGGACATTCATATGTATAATTTTATTTACTCTTTAGAAAATCTTCTGCATTGTAATTATTATTATTCCTATTTTGCAAAGACTCACAGAGTTTAAGGAATTCCAGTGAACAGGTAGTGGCAAAAATAGATTCATATGAATGTCTTTTACAGATTCCATTACTTTGTCCTACTTATTTCCTGTTTCTATGTAAATACAAGAAAACTTCAGGATTATTTAGCTTTTTCCTGAAAAACTAGACACCATTTTAAAATGTAAATAATACTACAGAACACTTTTATACTTATCCCACAAAATCACTCTCAGTTTTTACAATATTTCTATAGAATTAAAGTTGAAAATACTCAGGAATACCCAATTACTCTTTCCACAAAACCACCCCCTAGATAGGAGGGTGGGTAGGGAGGGAGGGAGAGAGAAGTGTTTTGTTATTAACAGCAGGATGAGAACATCAGTGATTTTTTCTCAGCATAAAGAGATCTGTATAATGGATTCAAGTGCCCCATATTAGAGATGGACTATTTTATACTCTACACATTTTGCCTAAGAGTACGGCAAATGCACAACATGAACCGTCACAGCTGTTATTTCCACTGTTTGAGAAACTACAAACCTAAAATAAATCCCACACAATTAGCAATTCAAATATTTCATAAAGCATTTCTATGCTCCAATTTTTTCAGCTGATAAAAATTCAGGTTTTTTAATAAAAAAGGAAAACAACTAAAATATTATAAGTCCAAGGAGAATGTAGGAACAAAACTGGTTTTAATCGTAATTTTTCCCCTAAAGGGAAAACATTTTCCTCATGGAAAGTATGTTTAGGGATCACTCAGATTTTTGCAGTTGCCTAACAGCTGCCTGGCACCTTCACAAAAGTTAAAAAAAAAAAGAAAAAGGTTTTGGGGAAAAGTTTTGAAGACTGTCAAACATATATGCCATAAACTGTTAAAACATCAACTGCCTGTTTCTTTTAATTCTATAAACGACAGAATATTTCTTAATCATAGAGAAAAAGCATATGTATGTGAATATATATTTCAGGTCTTCCATTACTGTTGGCTACTCATCCAAGATGTCTTCGAGACATTTTCTTTTCCTTGCTTCTTATCCATACTAGGCCCTCAACCCAAAGTAAGATGAAGCGCCATGATAGGTTTTTTGTCAGGAGTCCTAGAATAATCACTCCCTAGTTTTCTCACTTTCTCTAATGCTACCAGTGTATGCGCTGGGGGAGGTGTTTGCTGAATTGTCAATTAGTGCTCATAGTAGCCACATGTGACTCAAATTTAGCAGCCATTAAACACTTAAAATAGTAAGGAGGAAGTTGAAACTCTCAGTTGGCTAAATTTTGATCCCTGGGACAGTCTTGTCTTTACTGCTTGCATTAGTTTCTCATCATCATTCACAGTGAAATTCAGGTGACAACCCCTGGTGTTTCTTAAACCTTTTCTAACTATATTACTCCAGGGATCCTGGTGGACCCCGGCTCTGGTCAAATCTTACTTGAGTGTCAGGAATAGTGGACTTCGAGTGAAAATGGAATGGTTCAGAATATTTATGTTGAATGAGACAATGTCTTTATTACCTAAGTTTTATACATTATTTTTTTTTAAATTTCCGAGCCAAAAATAGAATGTGTCAGAAGCAAAGGTCCTTTTTTTCTCCTGGGAGAATTATAGCACCCTTAGTAACTGGTTAAGCAAAACTGCCTACTGTTTCTTGAGAATTAGGCATGCTTACAATTTGTCACAATACAATTCTGAACTTCCAGAGTCTTTAGAAATAACAATTTGTTATAGACGTGGAGTAGTCATAGTAGTACATCTACATAGTCATCTATACAGTTTTAGAGCTCTATCAGTTGTTTACTCCTTGGAATTTTTAACCACAGTTCTCCTCCAGAGTATCCAAAGTTCAAGACTATCTTTCCAGACAACTTGGCCAAGTTCATGACATCACCCTTTCTACTTCCTACCCAATGAACAATTACGTTAATGAGGTAAATATGAAAAAACAAAAACAACAACTAAAAGCAGAAAGCAGAACCAAATTAACAATTAAATTACTGGTAGCTTCCCAGTAGGTATGAAATGCTCCATTAGTGGAATATATTGCAAATAGGATGTCAGTTAACTAAGCTTTCCATATATGACAACTTACACAACTGGAAAAGTGCAAATGAATGACACTTGGAGGAGATACGTAACTATGGGACGCATCAGCCAGATGATGGTCAACTAAAATTGTCATTCACAGGCAGCTGATATTCTGAGAAAAAAAAAAGAAAGCATGGTATAGTTCCATTTAGCTGGGGACAAGTGTATCTATGTGTATATATACATAGAGAACTAGATGATAGATACACATATAAATATATGCATATCTATGTATATATAATATATACCTATATAGTTAAAATGACTCTCAAGGAATTGTTCAGAAAATTTATAGTAAGAAATTCCTTATTTGAACAGGAATGAAACATTTAGTAATAGGAAAAGTTTTTGTCTATGCACCCAACTAAATAAATGTTCAATATTTAAGGGCTATCATTTTTCAGAGCAAGCCAAAAAATTAGTGTGACAGATCTTAATATTGCCAGTTATGATTCTGGCAGAGTTGGCCCTAGAAATCTCATTATGTTTTCCCATAAAAGGAGACCATGGCTTGATCATTTTGTTCTATTCTGAATGACACAAAAATTTCCTAATTACTGTTTTCTTTGATTCCCACTATCTGAAAATGAGAGTAATGAGATGCCATCTATAAAACTTTTACCACCCAAGGGAAAATTATACAATTATACATAAAATACATTTACCTTTGCTATAACTATATGAAGAGTTGTAATTACCCCTATTTTTATAAAAGTATTCTGGTTTTGTTTTTTTTTTTGAGAAATTTTATTGGGTATAATTCAAATGCTGCTAACACTGCTTTCTAAAATTCATATTGAAGACAAGGCAACTTTGTCTGAAGATGTCTTTTTTGCGATTGTAAAAGAGGAATTAATTATGAATGACTACAGTAGTAATGAAAGTACCTTTCTCTGTAGCCTCGGTAATATTAACAAAGAAAATAAAATGTTTACAATTGTGTTCAGATCTTTTGGTATATCTTAATGACGCCTGTTCTCATTTTATAATCCAAACTTCTCCATCATTCTGCAAGCAATTTAGTACTTTTTCATATAATTGGTCACATTTACTCCTTCGGATTTTGGGTTGCCTCTTTCATTTCCTCTGTCGGTCGCTCACCCCTCACCACCACGCTGATGAACCACTCAGGCTCCCCTAGGCCTGAGTGCCTTCCAAAGAGGCAAAGGAGCCAGAGCATAGCTGTGAGAAGAGCTTTTCTCTAACCCCAAATCTCATTAATTTAGTGCATTCATCCAGATGTAGAAGAGCACTTTATTGCAACTCTGAAAAGATGCAGCACCATGAAAGAAAATAAACATACCATCCAAAGGAATACTGAGCATATTTATAAACTGAATAGCTCTTCTGAAAGTATGTTAACTAAGTCTTGTTAGGCAGTACTAGACCAGGTGTATACCCTATGTTTCAACATTAAGCATGATTTTAGTTGAGACAGTGTTCCCATTTAAGGCACTACCCTTTTGTTCATTTTTTGAAATCTTTTTATTTTGAGATAATTATAGACTTCCAAGAAGTTGCAAAAATGGTCCTCTGTAACCTTCATCAGAGAATGTTAACTTACATAACTATAGTACAATAGTTACTAGGAACCAGGAAATTGGCATTGGTTTAATACTGTTAACTAGAGTACAGATCTCATTCAGATTTCACCAGTTTTTACATGCAATGCTTTGTGTCTGTTGTGTGTGTGTATAGTTCTATACAATTTTGTCACACCTATATGCTTACGGAGCCACCACCAAAATAAAGATACAGAGCTGTTCCATCACCCCAAAGGAACTTCCCTTCCCTTGTCTCCAGCAAACACTACACTGCTCTCCATTTCTATAATTTTGTTATTTCAAGAATATTACACAAATGGCTTCATACAGTATATAACCTTCTGTTGAAGGCAAAATATTATTTTAATTTTGTTTCAATGATTTTATATTCAAATATCCTAATGCACACAAATTTCAATAGTAATGATGCTTCAGGAAGGAATAAATTACAGCATAGTTCTATTAGCATTCTAATCACCTGAGGGGAGGCCAATACACTAGTAATATTTGCATATAGGATTAATATCTTCCGGCAAATGTATGGGAAGTTAAAAACAGGGCACTTTCTTGATTGCAGAATTTCCTCAACTTCTTATGTAACCTTGAGAATTCAGCCTTGAGAAGCTGGTCTGTGTGTAACTTTTGTGATTGACTTTCTTTCACTCAGTATAATGCCCCTGAGATCCACCCAAGTGGTACTGGCAATCTTTATTGTATGGATGTACCACAATATATATGTCTAACCATTCACCCTTTGAAGGACATTGGTTTGATTACAATTTGGGGTTATAGCTGCTATGAAAATGATGTGCAGGTTTTGTGTGAACAGAAGGTTTCATTTCTCTGGGACAAATGTGCAAGAGTACAATTTGCTGAATTTTATTATTCTGTTTTTAAAATTTTGAAAATTTTTTTAAAAAAACAGATTTTTCATTAATTTTGATTTTTCAAAAGACTGCATTCAAATATTGTTTATTGTGATTACTGAGCTTTCAGCACCTTTTCTTAAATTGTGTACCTGAGGTAAGTGCCTCTCCTGTCTTGCCTGAATCTCAGCCTTGGATAAAAATTCATTTAGTTTTATAAGAATCTGCCAAATTGTTTTCCAGCATGGCTGGAAATGTGGCTGTTTTCCAGAATGGCTGGAATTCCCACCAGCAATGTATGAGTGATTATTCAGCATCTTGCCAGCATTTGGTGTAATTGATGTTTTTTATTCTAGCCATTCCGATGGATCTGTAGTGGTATCTCATTGTAGTTTCAATTTGCATTTTCCTAATGGCTAATGATGTTGAACATCTTTCCTGTGTTTACTTGCCATCTGTAAATTCTCTATGGTGAAATGTCTCTTCATACCTTTTCCCTATTTTCTAATGAGATTGTTTGATTTTTTAACTATTCAGTTTTGAGAGTTCTTTATTGTTCTAGATGATAGTCCTATGTTGAATATGAGACCTGCAAATATTTTTTCCCAGTTGATAGCTCTTCATCTTTTTAACAAAGACTTTCACAAAACAAAAGTTTTTAATTGTGATGGAATCCAATTTACCAATTCTCCTTTTAAGGATCATGTTTTGATGTCAAGTCTAAGAACTCATTGTTCAGTTCTGAATCCTAAAAATTCTCATTTTTTTCCCTAAAAGATACACAGTTTTATGTTTTACATTTAGTTCATGATTCATTTAAGTTGTTATTTATTTGTTTTTTAAATTGAGATATACTTGACATATAACATTATGTAAGTTTAAGGTGTGCAATGTGTTGATTTGATACACTTATACATTGCAGTTATTACTACCATAATGTTAGCTAACACCTCTATCATGTCACATAATTATCATTTCTTTTTCATGTGAGAACATTTAAGATCTAGTGTCTTAGCAACTTTCTGATTAAAAAGTGGGCAGAAGAACTGAGTTCATTTTTGTATAAGGTGTAAGGTTTGAGTCAATGTTGTTTTTGTTGTATTTAGAGTTTTTACCTCAACAGGATCTTGAATTATACGAATTTGATGTCTAATTTGTATGGAAATTATACCATAGTCGCTATCTGACTTATGAATATGATTCATATGTGATATCAACAGCCTCTACCCTAGTGTAGTACCACTGGGATGAGTTACCGGGAAATGAACTGGGGCTTTGTTTTTCAATTGCTCATGTGTTTGCCTTTAGTGATAGATTTTCTAGTAAAAAAGTTAAGAGATCATTTGTCTCTTCGTTTTTATAGAAAGTAAGGTTCGATCTTAGTGCTTTTAAATTCTTAGATCCCACTATGGGCAATTTAAGAGGTTTTTTGGTATATATTTCAGGCTGACCACCAACCCACCCCCAAAACTATTCAATAAAATTGTTAGATACCTGGGAAACAAACTGAAACAAATGTGTATCAGAAGATCTATGCCATGATTCACAACCTATTTAGAACTAAAGTACCCTTGATTATAAAAAAATACTTTTGTAACACTCTAGCTATTATTCTGAAATGAACAGCAGCTATATGGATGTTGTACTGGAGACTTAAAATCCATGAATTGATATGTCATTGGTTTCATGATAGCAAAATGGTAATCAACTTTTGGTAATGTTCTGAAAAACAATGTACAATCTCTTCTAAATTTACACAACATCTTCATTCCTAGAAACTTACGTAAAACAATCATAAAGTATTTCTTATGTTTATTTTTAATATGGAGTTAAATTTTCGCCTCAGGCAAACATGAGTAAATCTTTCTCCTGTGTGAAGATAACTGTAGAGATACTTGAAAGAGACAAGTCTTTGCCATAAAGGAGTGTTTTTTACACTGCAGAATATCCAGCATTCCCAGCCTCTAATCAAACGCAAGTAGTACCTCCAACAATTATAAACACCCAAGCACTCTCACACATTTCCTAAATGCCCTGTAAGGGTTGAACATCATCACAGCTAAGAAAATCTAGCCTATTCCAAATACTACAAAATCTTATTACTGCAAGCACCAAGTAAATGAGCGAATCTAGTCTGTGATTAGATCAGAAGGGAGCTTATAGTTTTAGTGTTTCAAGTACTTAAAAGTATTTATTTAAAACGTTAAAACTATGCTGGCCACAAAAATATTTTTTCAAGCATTTTTACAATGGTTGTTCTAATGTCTATATCACATAATTTCAACATATCTGCCATCTCGCTGTTGACATGTGCTAATTGTCTTTTCTGTATCAGCTGAGACTTTCATGGTTTTGTTGTATGCTGAGTCATTTTTTATTTCATTTTATGAATTTCGGATATTATGTCAATACTCTGTGTCTTATATAAATCCTATAGAGAATGATGGTATTTCTGTTTTTGAAATTAATTGGTTCAGTTCAGGCCTTAAGTTCCAACTTGCCTTCTCTGTAAGCTGTGGTTTGAATGTCCATTCAGTTTTCAAAGTCTTTTTAGTTCTCTTTGGATCTAGCCCATATGTTTACTACCCAATGGTCAGTCTTTGACATAGGTTATAACCTCTGTATAACATGTTGAAGACTACAAGTGTGCCACATGAAAGTATCAAGATCAATAAATCTTGTGTCTGTCCTCAAGAACATCTTAGCCCAGTAACAGAGATGCAAACAATTACAATGTATAGTTGATAGATATGTACAAAATGATCATGGAAAACAAAGGAACAACAATAATATGTCTATATGTCAACATCAATAAACTTTATCTTTTTTAAGTGTAGTGTATATTTTTTTAGTTTATACTTCAAATATATATTTTCTTCTACGAAAAAACTTGTTGTTCATACTGTTATTTAATCTGTATCAAACCAATTTCAAAAGCTTTGACTTAGATTATCACAGGTTAATCATCTGTAACAAACATGACAGGGAATAATCCAAATGTCATACACAAGGAAATACTTCTAGTAGCAATTTGATCAGCAGGTGCTCAGTATTTACTAGAAGAATGAATATTTTCAGGAAAATCCAAAACTGCTTAACCATTTCTGACTGCATCATTTATCCTACACATCTTCCCTGTAGGCTTTATTAATCACCCCTTCATATGCAACCCAGCGAAATATTGCCTAGCATAAGTATATTATTTGTTGTGTTGTGGATTTTTTTTTTTGCTATATATGCAGAATTTTTAAAGTATTTAAATTGCTAAGACTTAAACTCAGACCACCTTCTAGACATAGTTTGCCTTCTCTCTACTTGGTATAGATGTCTATGTCCCTTTGAGTTTATAATTATATTGTGTATACATTTATGCTTTATCTCTGATTTCCTTCAGTACTAACCTACATTGTGCCCCTAAGAGCAAGAGCAATTCTAGAGGAAAAGGGAGGGAAGAGGGAGAGGAGAAAACATGTAGCAACCAAAGTGTAAGTGATAAGTAGGGTATTAGAGATGATATATTTGTTCATGTTGGTGAATTTGAGATTCCGAGGGAAAACTAAATGAAATAAATCATGGTAAAGAATGATAGAGCATGGAAATTTACTTCTTATTTATAACAACAAAATACATTTTCATGTTGGAGGAGAGAATTCAGTTTCCTCTATTTAATGGTATTTGTTCAGTAAGCTTTTATATTGTATGCAGTTCCCTTGAAATATAACTCCAAATTCATATAGAGATTTGCTCTCCCACCCAAATGGTATTGCTAGGTTTAAACTATTAATCTGTGGTGTTTTAACAGCACTGGAGTTTACCAATAAAATAGCAATATAAGTATTTAGGTTTAATGCCTATATTGTGAGGTAAATGTGAGAATAATGCATGAGGATATCCTCAAAATTCTATTTACAAATGTCTTTCTCTTAATGAGTCTAGATAGGGATAATATTTCTGTATGGTATCTAAATGCCTAACTATTATTTCCAGGAAGTCTGTTCTTAGGAATTTAACATGTATTAGAACAACTTGCCTTTTTATTCCAGTATTTATTTGAATACACTAATTCCTATTTTGGGCTAAAGGAGTTGAATTTAATGATGTGGCTAATTTTCATACAGCATTATTTATGATAGCAAGACTCTTCCTTCTTATTCACTATTATCACACAGTGTTGCTCTGGGTCTGGAATAAACATACTGATTAATTTACCATTAATATATCTAGTTTCTCTTTATGCAAAATGTTTGAGAATTAAGTTGCAAAGTGCTCTCATATCCAAAGGGAAAACTGTATTAGAAACAAAAATTAATACACATGACTAAAAGTCATTAAGAAAAATAAGTTATGAAAGTCATGGCATAACAGCAAATATCTAACATAGCATACTCTCATTTCTGGAGTTAATAGACTACTGTTCCAACACACTACGGCACTTGTGAAAGAAACGCTTGGAAAATAAGTATATTGGCTCAAAGTTCTACTAACAGATGACAAGAATAAGGTAAACAAGATCAGATATAAAAGCATTTCAGTATAATTCATATAATATGAAATGACAATTAAAATCATAATACCTTCACCTAATTTCTCTTCAGTTAAATTCAAATTTTTTCCACTTCTTCCATCATCTTTATTCTCAGTGCATGACCTTGCATCCTTTTCCACTGTGAAATTTGAAGCCATTACCACCATATCTACCTACAGACCTACAGTATCTGTATCCATGTGTTCTACCTTCTCACCTATTATAATAGATGAACAACTGTAGCCATTTCCCTCACTTGGATATTAGATCCTGTTCCTTCTCACCTACTCAAGTATTTTGCCATAGCAATTTTCTCTTCTCTATAATCAATTTTTGCCTCCTATATGATTATTTTAATCAGCACAGAAACCCTCTGTTTTTCTCTCATTTAAAAAGAGAAATCTCTTGGGCTTCCCTGGTGGCACCGTGGTTAAGAATCTGCCTGCCAATGCAGGGGACTTGGGTTCGAGCCCTGGTCCAGGAAGATCCCACCTGCCGCAGAGCAACTAAGCCCGTGCACCACAACTACTGAGCCTGCGCTCTAGAGCTCACGAGCCACAACTACTGAGCCCACGTGCCACAACCACTGAAGCCCACATGCCTAGAGCCTCCGCTCCACAACAAGAGAAGCCATCACAATGAGAAGCCCACGCACCGCAATGAAGAGTAGCCCCCACTCGCTGCAACTAGAGAAAGCCCACGTGCAGAGACAAAGACCCAACACAGCCAAAAATAAATAAATAAATAAAATATAATCTTATAATCTTGTCTTGCCTGCAATCTATTCTGAGTCCCTATTCGGGAAAATTCTAAAAATAAATAAATAAAATAAAAAGGGAAATCTCTGACTCCACTTCTTCATCAGCTAAGCTCCCTATTTCTGCTCATCAAAGAGCTGTCCAAACATCAGTTCATCCCATTCTGCTCTCTCCAGTCTCCTTTAAAGCCCCTCCATGTAAGCTATCATCCCACACTTGAATGCAGCTAATTTTGACAAAGTCAATTGCTTAAGCCCAACAGTCAATTTTCAGTCCTCATCTCGCTTGACCCAGCAGCAATATTTGACACTGATCATCCTTCTTTTTGATCACTTCCTTCTTGACAGTCTCTTTCCTTGATTTTCAGAAAAATACACCCTCCTACCATACCTCTTACCACACTGCCCTCTTCTTATCAAGTCTCTTTTTCTTATTCCTCCTTTCTACCCAACCTCTTAAAATTGCCGTGTTCCTGGACTCTCCTTAATCCTCTACTCCATCCACACTCACTATATCAGTGATCCTATATAGTCTCTTGGATCTAAAGGCTGTCTTTATACCAATAACTTTCAAGTTTATATCTCCAGCCCATAGCTCTCCCTTGAACTTCAGATTCATGTATTCAAATCTCTACTCATTTCTCCTTGGGTCTCTAATAAACATTTGTATGTGGATATCTAATAAAAAATTCTACTTGGATATTTATTAAACATTTTCATTTGGATATCTCATAAGTATTTCAAACTTATGCAATTCTGAACCCCCCCAAACTGCTTTTACCTGTATTCTTCATCTAAGCTGACAACTCTATCTAAATGTTCAAACCAAAAAATTTAGATTTATCATTGAATCCTTTCTTTCTCTCACACCTACAGCTGATCCTTCAAAAACTTCTCTTGACTATATCTTCAAAATACATCAACAATTTTCTCACCACTCACATTTCCACTTCTAACACCCTGGTGTAAAAGCACCATCTTCTCTGGTTAGGATCATTGCGGTAGCCTTCTAGCCAGGTCCTTGCTTCCAGCCTTGCCCCATACAAGTACTCTCAATATAGCAGTGAAAGTGATTGTTTTAAAATGTGAGTTGAATTATTACGTCAAACCTACCTCAAAGTCTTCGAAGGTCTTCCCATTTCTTTCAAAGTCAAATCTGAAATCCTTACAGTAACTATATATTCCTACCTGACTTCTCTCCCCCAACCCACCCCTCTACCTGTTTCCTCTCACTCTCCCCATCATTTCCTCCACTCCAGCCCCACCGCTCCTTTGCTGCTCCTAGAATATTCCAAACATAGTCTTATCTTAGGGCCATTGTCCTAACTCTTCCTTAACTGTTGCCTGCAATTCTCTTTTCCTAGATATTCACTAGCAACCTCCTTTTCATTCACCAAGTTTGGCTCTCATTTTTAGTTAGATCTTCTTCCATAAACATATTTAAAATTGAATCTCTCCATCCCAGGATCAACATTTCTGATCTCTTTTATTTTGCAAGTAGTATTTATTTTCTCACATTCTATATAATTTACTTGTATAGTTGAGTACAGGGATTTTGTACCTGCTTTGTTTACTCATGTATCCCATTCATTTAGAACAGTGACAAATAGTAGGTATTGACATATAGTAGGTACTCAATAAATATTTGTTAAACAAATGTTATGTGAAAAATTTATTTTCATCTGTATGTTCACTATGATATTTCTCAGATTTTATTGGCTCTCCTGGACACCAGACCCAGGTAGCATTTATCACATGACTATAATGTTAGGATCAAAATTTAAAGGTATTTCTATTCACCACAGAATCAATGATCCAAATTCAAATGTAAATACTTGGTGATCACAATGTGCAATTTCTCTCCAATTTTCAGTATTCATTCAATTGCATGCATCTCCACTTATCTCTTGTATATTTTCTGTGTATTTTGGAAAGATGTGTTAGTATCTCACCAATATTAGAAAAGAGTGAGTGTATAGTTATATTTGAACTCTATAATCCCAGGATCCAAATTGTCCTATGACAACCATAGTAAGAACCAAATTGGCAAACATAATTTCAGAGTTTTACATTAAGGAAAATCATAATAAAATGGAAAGAACAAGTGTAAAGCCTGTTTTGCCAGACTGAGTGGTTTTTAAGAAGAAGAAAGACAAAGGGAGGATAAATAAATCAGATACCAGGTCCTTGCTCCACCTGCCTCAGAACCTCTATGGGGAAACCCAAGAACATTGAGAATTGAGGCTTAATTGATCAGGGGTAGCAGAGGGAGAAGAGAATTAGGAAGGGCTCCTGAAGGCCCATAGGAGCATCTATTAATGGTAGGCAGAATTCTTAAATGGTTCCCAAAGTTGTCCTGTCTTCATCCAAGGAAACTGGGAATATGATGAGACAGCATGCCCATGAATATGTTATGTTATATGGCAAGGGCACTTTGCAGATGTAATGCAGCTGGTCTCAAGGAACAGAGAGCAACCCCTAGCAGACAGCCAACAAGGAAACAGGACCTCAGTCCTACAAGCATGAAGAACTGACTTCTGCCAACACCTGAATGAACTTGGAAGCAGATTCTTCCTCAGAGTCTTCAGAAAGGAAGGTAGCCTTATCCACACCTGATTTAGGTGAGTTAGACAATGAGATTTTAGAATTTTTAAGCTGATGAGATACAGATAAGAAATCAACCTAATATGACGCTGTGATGAAAAGAAATTTTGGATACCATGGAACAGGCTAAATGTATTTTGCTTTTGGGAGGGACATGAATCTTTGGGGACCAGAAGGCAGAAGTGTAGTAGGCAGAATTCTAAAGATGACCCTCCCAAGATTCCAGTCCCCTGGTTTTTCAAACACTAATCTAGGTACTGCTTTGAAGGGATTTTACAAATGTAATGAAAGTGCCAAATCAGTTAAATTAGAGTATGCAGATTATTCAGGTGAGCCTGATCTAATCAGATAAAAGCTCTTAAAAGCAGAGTGTTCTCTTGTTGGTGGCAGAATGGAAGAAGACAGCAGAGATATTTGAAGAATGGAAAGAACTTGGCATTTGGTTGCTGGTTTGAAGTTGGAGGGAGTCACACAAGAAGGAATGTAGGCAGGCTTACAGAACCGAAAGAAAGGCCCTCAGCCAACAGCCAGTGAGGAACAGTGTTGGACTTCAGCTTCCAGCTGCAAGGAACTCAATTCTACCATCACCCCAAATCCAGAGAACAATATATCAACCAAGGCCCCACTTTCTCCATCCAGATATAAGTCCACTCAATCAGACATGATCCTGAGGTATAGCAGTGAGGGGATGAAACTTGAAGACTCTTGACCTAAAGAGAATGATCAATACAAAGGCTACTGTGTAAAACCAATTCTCATAGGGAGTTAAAATTTAGGTAGACTAACTACCTGTACTGAAAAGAACTCATTAAGCCAGGAAATACTGAGATCTCAGCATGTAAAAATTCCCTTATCACCTAGTGGATAGTATGTTCAACTACTGGAAATAAAGAATCTACTTTGTCCCGTTGAGTAGAGAGTGATTGACTTTTTTACTTTGATAGATTAGTATAGTAAATATCAATTCATGTGTATCATTTATAGAAATGAAAACAAAATGACATGCTAAAATAATTCATTTATCTAAAAAAATTCTTACCTCCATAAGAGATGCATAAAAATCAGTAAATAAAAAGATTTCAAGTAGTTTATCATGCATATTGTATAATATGTGACTAGAAGCAAAACTCAAATTGCACTTTAATGAAAAGTTCAAAACCTTGAAAACTGTTCTTGCCTTTATTTCCCCACTTCTAAGTTGAGCAAAATATTACATGCTTATGGAGGTATGTAATGTGATAATGGGATAGGTTGTGTTTTATGAAGAGATTGTAAAACCCATGAAAAGTTGGCCACAGCTAAGAGGAAATTAGGCCAAGCATAAAAAGCATATAGCTAGTGGAAAATAAGAATTTTAATAAAATTGAAAATACAACCCATCTCCCTTTCTTCTACTTCTTCAGGCTACCAATGTTCTTTCTGAGCCATGTTTCATTGTTATAACATTGATAAGTTTGAAGAAAGCAAATAAAAGTTTTGAGAGCTGGCAAAATAGTTTTGGATGTTGAGCCATCTGATAGCTGATAGAGCAGAGTTAGTTCATTGATAGCATTAAATTTGGTTGTCATATGAATGGTATAATAAAGAGCGTAACTAAAAATGGGTAATATTTTTACATGTGAGCATTAGGATAAAATAATAGATTTTAGATATAGAAAACAATTTTGAGAAGTCTAATCCAGCCTCTCAATTCACAACCAAGAAAACAGAGGATTAGGTAGAGCAGTAGTTATAGACATAAATAAATAAAGTGAAAAATCTGAAATTTGAGCCTATCTCTCCTGATCCCATCTACGTATACTTTACCAGATAGAAATAATTTGTAAATAAAAGGAAAAAATAATAATTTGTCCTAAAAGGAAAAAAAATTAATCTAATAGTAACATTTGCCTTTTTAAATTATTGATATTACCAAGATTACCATCAAAATCAGGTAGTAAAAAATTGCCAGCACTTCCAGATGGACTTCCTTTGTTCCTATCTTTAATCAAACAATACAGAAAGGAATATAATTAGTCAAGGGAAACTCCAGCTGTATTTCAATCTATCCAAATTGATGACAAACAGCTTAGCCTTTCTCTAGTCTCGAATCATAATGAAATTCCTTTCTGCAGTGTTCAGTCCTCTTTGATGATATCATGTTCATGTAGTAGCACTGACAACTGAGACCTTTCAAGATACACATAAGACAGGAGAGGTAAGTGAGGTCTTTTGTGTATCTTGCCAAATGTTCTCCTAGAACAGAAGTTCCATTTTTACTATACCTATGTACACACATACGTACGCAAATACTGGCACACTCCTCATGAGGAAATGCATTCATTTTCTTTTTTTTAACTTAAGTTAACTTTAGATGGGTTTACAACAAAATGAGTCCTAATTTGTGGGTTTATTTCTGTGCCTACAACTGCTTTCTCCTTCCTAAGATTTCCCTATGGCTTGGTGGAAGAGAATGAGGTCAAAGATAAACACTATCCTATAGATTCCTGACTTCATTCGCTGGCCCCTAGGCATTAACGCTTTACCCACATCTAGGACAGCTGAATACTTAAATAGCTTGGAAACACAAATTAAATGAATAACATCGTTTCTTCTTTCATCTACAGGGTAATTTGCACTGGTACAAGGAACAGAACTGGTGGAAGCATGGTTCATTGTGTTCACCATTAAGTTAAATTCTAAAGGTGCAAAACAAAAGGAATAATACACTGCTGGCAAAATTACAAAGACAGTGGGGGCTAATTCTAAGGCCCTCCACAGGGGATAAAGGGAAAATTGAAATATCTAAGTAAAAAAATAACCCTTTCTCATGAACATTTTTGCCTTGTGCTGTGGGGTAATTAAAGTCAATTACTGGAATAGGGACAAAAATCTACTAAAGCATCATATGTTATTTGTGACTGGGAGATCATAAAAAGCATTGGTTTTAAAAAGAACAGGAATGTCCATTGCTCGGCCTGTCATCTTTAAATCTACTCTGTTCAACATGGCACTAAGGGCTTCACGTTTGTATGACACAGCCTGTACCAACAAGTGAGCTTTGAAATGATGAAGGCAACCTTCCCAGGATGGTGACATTGTCAATGTACATTTAAATTTTCATATCTTATGAAATGAGATCAAGAACCATAGATGAAAATGAAACTTTCGTCAAAGTGGATGAAGTGTTTAAATTTCCTATATAAAAATCAGAGTCTTATGGAAATTTCGAGTCTGATGCTGGGACTTTAAGTTCACAAGGAAAGCATGTGGGAAGAGAAGATGGGTAAGTAGAGGAGAACGAGGACAACCTGGAACCACAATAAGGGCTACAGTCCATGAGGATGGGTTGAAACCTGTGTCAGTTTATTGGTCTCTGATCTTGAGGGTATGGAAGTCCAGCAGGGGAAGCTGGTGCCCTTCATCATGGAAATGAACACACCTCTGGACCAGGAGCTGGAAAAGCTGAAAGAAGATCCAGAGGAAAGTAGAGCATTTGCAGGACAGGTAGCTGCCCTATACCTATGATATGAGCCAGCAGATAAGCTACAACAGGGGTGAGTTGCAAAGTGGCCGTTGCCTTGATTCCATCCTCCAGATCTCACTCAAGCACCTCTCTTGTTGCCCACTTTAACTAGAAACCTACAGTGAATCTTTAAATAATGGTATTTTCATCCAAATGGCTTCCCAATGACAGAATGCATTTTATAATACCCAACAGAAGAGCTACACACCCTCTGATTATCAGAGAGGAATCTTACTTACAGGAAAGAAAATAGGACATAATTTCAGTAACAACAGCAACAAAGATTCACTGTATTTAAAAACCCTATTATCCAAAAGTTCTTAAGTATTTGGGGATGGTAGTTATAATTTTAAGATTCATCCATGCTGCATATATATAACCAAAGTTGATTCCTTTTTATGGCTGAGTAGTATACTATGAGAATATACTATGCCTTATTTAATCTTTCACCTATTTTTGGACATTTGAGTTGTTTTCAGTGTGGGGCTAGTACAAATATTTCCCATGTAAGAAGAATAATGTTTTACCTCTCTTGTCAATCCAAAAATTGTCTAATATTTATTTTTCTTTAGCCATTCATCCAGAGTGAATTATTAATATTTGTGAACACTCTGGTTATGGATATGGCAAGAATAATTTTTACAGCTTTAGGGAAGTATAACATAAAATTAAATGCATATAGTTAATTATAATAGAAGTTAATTTTAACATAAACATAGAAAGTGTATTGTTTTATCAGTTTTCACATATACACACACAGTGAAACATCACAACAATCAAGATAATTAAAATATCTATCACCCCCCCAACATTTACACATGCACCTCTGTAACTGCTCCTTATGCCTCTCTCTACTCCTAACTCCCACCCTGAGACAATCTCTAATCTGTTTTATGTCTCTACAGATTAGTTTGAATTTTCTAGAATTTTATGTAAATGGAATCATAGAGTATGTACTCTTTTTTTGCTCTGGCTTCTTTTCAGCATAACAATTCTGGTATTCATTCATGTTCTTGTATATAACCAAAGTTCATTCTTTTTTATGGTTGACTAGTACACCATTATAAGAGTATTACAATTTATTTAATAATTCATTTATTGATAGACATTTGGGTCATTTTCAGTTTTGAGCTGGAACAAGTAAAGTTTTATGAACATTTGTACACATATCTTTGTATGGAAATATGCTTTCATCTCTCTTGCATAAATACCTAGGAGTTAAATAGCCAAGTCATGTCATAGTTATGTGTGTAAATGTTTTTCCTAAGATGACTGTGCCTTTTTACATTTCCACTAACAAGTTATAAAATGTCAAGTGGTTACAAAACCTTGCCAAAATTGTTTTGGTCAGGCTTCTAATTTTAGGCATTCTAGTGAGTGTGTAATGACATCTCATTGTAGTTTTATTTTATTTTAAAGATTTTTTTGCTATGGACCGTTTTTTTTTTAAGTTTTTATTGAATTTGTTACAATATTGCTTCTGTTTTACGTTTTGGCTTCTTAGCCATGAGGCATGAGGGATCCCAGCTCCCTGACCAGCAATCGAACCCGCATCCCCTGCATTGGAAGGTGAAGCCCTAACCACTGGACCACAAGGGAAGTCCCTCATTGTAGTTTTAATTTGCATTTACTTAATGACTAATGACGTTGAGTATCATTTCATGTGCTAATCTTTAATTCATGTATTTTTCTGTTTTTTTGGTGAAGTGTTTGTTCACAATTTTTTACCATGTTCTAAATGGGTTGTTTACCAACATATTATGTATGGGTAGGCATGTTATCTTTACCTAGGTGATAGAAGTCATCATCTAGTCCTAGAATTTTCTGTTTACAAATTCAGTTTGTTTAGTAGAAAAAGCACTATTCATTTATCTATTTCTTTTTGAGGGAACCTTGGTAATTTGTGTCCTTCAATAAATGTTACATTTCATTTAAGTTGTCGTATATTGGCATAAAGTTGCCCATAATGTTCCCTTATTATCCTTTTAAACTCTGTAAGCTCTGTACTAGTGTCTCCTCTCTCATTGTTGATATTGATAATTTGTTTCATCTCTTCCCTTGAGATTGGCTAGAAGTTTATCAATTTTATTAACCTTTTCAAAAAGCCAGATTTTGGTCTCTTTATTTTTCTCTAGTTTTTCTGGTTTCTGATTTCTGCTTTTACCTTTCTTCTGCCTGCTTCAGGTTTAATTTGCTCTTCTTTTTAAAGCTTTTTGTAAGGTGGAGCTGAGGTCACTGATTTCAGTCCTTCTTTTGATATATATATGTCATCTCTGACACTGTAACTTTTATCTCTAGAAGCTTGATTTGAATCTTATTTTATCCTTCATATCTCTACTCAACATGCATAATCTTTCTTCTAGTTTCTTATACATATGCCATATAAGTATAATAACAGTTTTAATATGCTTGTCAATTCTATCATCTATATCTTCATGGGTCTATTTCTATTAATTGATTTTTTTCTCATTCTGAATCATATTTTCCTGCTTCTTTGCATACCTAGTCACTTTGGATCAGATGTTAAACATTGTGAATTTTACCTTTTTGGATTCTCCGTATTTTTATACTCCTTTTAATATTCTTGATCTTTATCTGAGGTGCAGTAGAGTGACTTGGAAATAGTTTGATCCTTTCAAAGCTTGCTTTTATACTCTTTTAGGTGAGAGCAGACAGAACTTTACTGGAGAACTAATTCTGCTCCACTACTGAGGCAACACACTTCTGAGTACTCTACCCAAAGTCCTTGAATTACAAAATTGCAATCCCTCTGAATCACGGGAGCAAGATCTTTTCTCATCCCTTGTGACCTCTGTAAATGTTTTCCTTTAGTCCTTTTGCTTGATCCTTTCCCAGCCTTAGATAGTTGTCTCACATGCATTCATCAGTACTCAGCTAAAGACTTGAAAGAAAACCTGTGTGGAGTTCAGATCCACATACTTCCTCTCTCTCTCCCTTTCTCTTTCTCTTTCTCCCTCTCTCTCTCCCTTTCTCTTTCTCTTTCTCCCTCTCTCTCTCAGTTGGTAAACTGATTTGCAAATTTTAATTGCTTTGGTCTCCCCTCTTTTCTTCAACTCAGCCAGTCCAACAGGCTCCAGTTAGCTGACCCAATCAGAAAGTATCCCTCATATTTTTCCCCTCTCTCAGAGATCACTGTCCTGCCCTGTTTGATGTCTAATGTCTGAAAATCATTGTTTTGTATATTTTATCTGGTTTTTATATTGTTTAAGGTAGAAGGTAAGTCTGGTCCTGTTACTTCATCTTCCCAAGACTATTTTAACATCTTCTTTTTCATATCAATGTGAAGGAGCATGAGATTTAGAATCAGAATATCTAAATTCAAAATCTAATTTGATTCTGACCAGCACTGTTCTGTCCATAGCTTGTTTTTTTACAAACTACAGCAACTTTGGCAAGTAATTTATTAAATCATTGTAAAACTGTTTTTCCCCTTTTATAAAGTAGGGAGGGTTATAGATGTTCTGCTTACGTATGAGGTATTTTGCGTGTGGGGGGTTGGGGGGGAAGGACGAACACTAAATTATGGGAAATTGTTTTGTAATTTCACAGCTGAATTTTCCTTTCCAAATCTAGTGCAATTGTCTGCTTTATTGAATATACAGTTTAGGAATGGATTCTTGTCAATAAAGTATTCTAAATACTAGCATAATTTTCCATATATTCTGTTGGTTTTTTTCTCTTTATTTACATTTTTAGACTGAATATTATCAACTTATATTACTCTCTAAGGATTTATAAAACTTTTCATCTAGAAAATGAGATGGTCTCCAGTTGTATTTGAAATCCAGTTATCCAGCTGGGGAGTGTTAATGTTTATACGGTAAGGCAATTGTATATTACTATTACTAGTAACACAAGGCAATTTTTAATTCTGCTTTATACTAAGAAGTCCTTGCCACCTCAAAAGCACTACAAGGTTTTTCAAAAAATTTTGGAGAATGTGAGCTCATTTTAGTCAATGCAATGATAAGGAAAACTTGGTTAAACAACAACAACAACAAAAAGAATAGGCCCTGGATTTAAGATCAGAAATGACTTTACAAAAAATATCCTGAAAATACATGTTGATTACATTTTATTTTAAATACTTTCTATGCCTTCTTACCTCTAATGATATTTTTTCCAATATGTCTTTCCCAGTATCCTCCTATTCACTCCTGCTCCCCCTGTGAAAATAGCTCTTGGGAAAAGGTTATGAAAAACTCATACTATGGAAGAGAAGTCATTCCAGGAGATAATATAGAGGTTTTGTTTGTTTGGGGTTTCTTTTGGTTTTTTGTTTGTTTTCATTTGGAAAATGAAAATGCTAAAAAAGTAACACAGACTCTTTTTTAGCTTAGTTCAGAGAAGGGATGTTTGAAACAAATGACCTGAAATGTTGCCTCTAATTCTGACTCTTCTATTACTCTCTGAGTGAAGATTTGATGATGCAAATTCAACAGTTATCAAGGGTTGCTGGTATAGAAATGATACGAAACTTCACTGATATTCTGAGGTGTGCAAAACACAGGACAGAGAGTCAGGAAACAATTTTGAGACCTGTTTCTGGCTCAGAGTCCCAAAGCTCCCTTTACAACCTGGGACAAAAATTTCTCTGGATGTAGTTTTCTCATATGCAAAAATAAAAATAGTTAAAAATTCGGGTATCATCCACAGCATTAAGCGCAGAGAGTCCACACTAAAGAAGCTCAATATATGTTTATGAATTGAAGTATCTTATTCAGTGTCACAAAACTCTCCAGGGGAGTAAGCAACCTTATTCTACTTATAAACTTTCACCAATTTTCAAACAAAAGATCAAGTCCCTTGAACAAATGAATGTAAACAATTTTCATTTGTTTCTCTTCAGTTTGAGTTCCTGGAAAGACTGACTCAAGAAGAAAGAATAATGAATAAAAAGAATGTTTTAACACTGGTTAATTAAAATCTAGATCAAAGTAATTAGTTTGGAAATGTTATGCTGTCTATTTCCACCAAAGTCATGACAAAAGCATCTGGCTACTAAGACTTTAGGAGACCTTTTGATTTTTTTTTTTCAGGTAAGAGAAAGTTTACAGATGAATCAATCTTCGTTTTAATCTAGCATGAAACCTCCTTAAACCAGTTTTCAAAGTTTCTAAAGAAATTGTTTTGGAAAGTAAATTTTCAAATGAAATTTATAACTTTGGGTAAAATTATACTATATTATGCTGCCTTTAATTAGGCAACAAACTAAAAAGTGATTTCTTTCTGATGACATTCTAATTTGCTTTCTGTTTCCTGAAAATAAGTCCATGTATTTCATCAAAAGAAAATATTTGAGGGTTTTTAAATACTTTTGTATATTTAATGCCTTTCCTGCCCATACTTCAATCAATGGTTATTGATAAGTTAATTGTTAATTAGTTGCTAGACTATAATTAAAAACCATGCAAGAAGGCACCAATGATATTCTACAGAGTTTGTGCATTAACTATGTCATTTGTGTACGTGTGTTTTATTTCGCTTCTCCCTTTAAAAAGCTCTGTCAAACTATCACCCCTCCATATAAATCTAACTTTTGGTAGATGTGGAGGCTCCACAACCTAAAGGATAATTAATTCATCACAAGTTTTCTAATAAACAATGTGAGAGACATTTTGTTACTCTATTTATTCCAATTAAATATTTTCAAAGCTATGTTGACATTTGTTGACTATGTTTAGAGCTCTCTAGGATTGGGGAAAATAAACTCCAAAACTTGTTAGAGGAAGATACATTCTTCTGGATTTACCATGCCATAGAAACATCTTTTTCACCCCACTCCTTAGACTACAGTGCTTAATCTTTAACGTGCACAAGGATCACCTTGGCTTCTTTGGGAAAATGTTCATTGTCCCAGCATATGTGACATGCTTGCCTCTCTTGGAAAGTTTCCTGACTCCATACCTATATCCATCTATCCCCGTAAGGAAAGGTTCCTCTTGTGTATCTTACTGGGAACAGTGTTCCTCTCAGCAGGCTCTTTCAGTGGAAATGATTTATTCATATCCATGATAAGGAAAAATAGCCTGAACTAATAAATCAATTACACTATGTGGAAAATCTCTGATTCATAATTTTCCGAACTGAAAAACCCAAGAATATGCAATGTTAGAACATAGTTGCTAACATTAGTGGTCACTGGTATCCTAGTTTTCCTGGGTAAGGCTGACCTTTACGTTGGGGGATGTGGGACTTGAGGGTAAAGGGACTTGTCTCACAGCCCTCCAAGTCCATTTCATTACTTATTTCCCTATTCTGTCATGCTCCCCCATTCACTCCTTTGGTAACTCATCTGCTCAAAACAAATTTATTGTGCATTTGCGATGTGGCAGGTACTGTGCTGAGTACAGAGGATGCAACATTGTTCAATACTTGCGTAACTGACCTCATATACCTTAATATTCAGCCCCACTCTTTTAAATACAGAAGGCAAAGCCATTCAACAGTTCAATGATTATTTTGCATAAATATATGTTTTTAATTCATCTGATTTTCCAGGCATGATAGGAGGCTCTTGGGATACAGTGATGACTAAAATATTGTTCTTTCCCTCAGAATATCACAGTGCTAAATGCAGGTAGGGAATAAAGGAGGGAATGACTGATCCTGGAGAGATTTTGTGAAGGTTTATTGAGTGAGGTAATGTTTATCTGTGTTCATTGAATTTAGCAGGCAAAGAAGAAGAAAGACTTTCCCAGAAGAATAAACAAGACACAGGCTGGCAAGAGTCCATCCACTATGATATGTTCAGAAAATTTTTAAAATATATTCGGTAAGGTATACGGTGTCAGTCAGAAACTGGGAATTGAGACTTGAAAAATAAATGAAGGAAATACGCTGAAAAGTCTAATCCACCAAACTGCAAATTTTGGATGTTAATTCTTACTGTTTAGTCAGTGGAAAATGTAGGCATATGACTACCTCGATCATATTCCATCTTCAGGAGGATAACATTAGAAAAGGCACTTGAGGAGAGGTAAGTGAGAGTATCAGGAACAATTGGGAAGTTGAAACAAAAATGAAGGTGAACAATATTTGGGGAAGATGTTAAGGCAGTGACAGTGAGGATGGATAAAGAGAGGTGATGAGGGATGTATTTTATTTCAAATTAAGAGGATTTTATGACTGGTTGAACTTTACAAAAGATGGAAAAGAAAAGCCAAAGACTTGAACATCTCAAACTTGAGAAGCAGAATGCTGATATTATTAATCAAACAGGGATACAGTAGGAGGAACTACCTCACAGGTGAAGAAGTTGAATTTAGTTTGGGGCAGGTTCTGTGTTAGGACCTTTAGAACCCATAGTTGTAAACGTTGGCTAGGCTGCTGAATGGATGGATATAGATGAATCCAAATTGGAACTGAAAATGTAGAAGATGAACCCTTGGTAGAGAGCATAACTTTTTGAAATATATATTTTCAGTTATAGCAGAATTTTATAATCTGGCAATCCTACTCAGGTCTATACTTTTTCCTTGATCTTGATTGTTTTTAGAATTATTCTGGAAACTACTGTGTTACAGATTTTTTTTGACCAAGCAGTTTAGAGGATGAATGAGGAAATAGGTCTGAAATGAGAAACTACTTTGCTCAAATACTCAGAGTTAGACTACTGGCATATCCAGAATTAGAACCCAGCTCTCTGATTCTCAAGTAAGAAATCTTTCCACTGTATCGTGCTCACTACCAAAGAGCCCAAATATCTATATTTGACTAAAAACTCATCACAGGAAAATCATGGCCCCGGCTACACAAAATGTAAAAAGAAAAAGAAAAGGAAGGAAAATATTAGAGGACTTTGCAGAGTCATGGATATATACATCCACACACTCACATACAATCGCAGAAATGATTTTCCTTATCATTAAGTCTACTTACTAAAAATATTGTGAATAATAAAATATCACTAATTGCATGCAAAAAATAAACAAATAACAGGATGGTAACTGAATTGAGGGCTGAAGGTAAGTAGTAATATATAAAATAAAGCAAAATAAAATAAAATGAAAGGGTCCTTTCATGAACCAACAATAATAATAATGTGCTAGATCAACTTAATTCTTTAACACCTAAGCATAAATACCTAAATTGCTCCTCAATTTCCACAAAAGAACATGCTGAGATTTTGATTCCTTTAAAATTGGAATTGCATTAAATCTACCAGTTTGAGGGAAAATGACATTTTAGCAACATTAAGTCATCTGATCTATGAATATGGGATAACTGTTATCTATTTATTTAGATCTTATTTAATTTCTCTTAACAATGAATTGTTTTTCAGTATACTGGTATTTCATCTGTTATGTCAGATGTATCCTTAAATATGGCTTTTCTTTGAAGTCTTGTGACTTCAAACCGTAATATCCACCAACACAAAAGCATTTTCTGATAATGCTTTTATGGGTTGAACTGTATCCCCACAAAATTCAAATGCTGAATTCCTAACCCCCAGTACCTCAGAATGTGACCTTATTTGGAGATAGGGTCTTTACAGAGGTCATCAGATCACAGTGAAATATTTAGGGTAGGCTCTAGTCCAAAAATACTGGTAACCATAAAAAAGGGGAAATTTGGAGATAGATATGCACAGGAAGAACACCATGTGACCATGAAGGCAAAGGTAGGGGTGATGCTTCTACAAGCCAAGGAACACCAAAGATTGCCAGCAAAAGAACAGAAGTAAGGGAGAGGCATGGAATGGACTTTCCTGACAGCCCTCAGAAGGAGTTAACCCTGCTGACAACTTGATCTCAGACTGCTGGCCTCCAGAACTGTGAGACAATACATCTCTATTGCGTAAGCCATTCAATTTGTGGTACTGTGTTATGGCAGCCCTAGAGAACTTATCCAAATGCTATGCTATAAGATTCAGAATACCCTGGATTTTGTTTAAAGACTAAAAATAATTAATCTCCCTTTTTAGATCACAGATCAAACCATGCCAAAGTCTCATCTATTTCTAAATAAATGGAAACTCCATCAACTCCTTCAGACTCCTAGATTATCATTCAGTAAAACACACCTCCACAGCACAAAGGAGGGAGGATTTTGGAAGTGAGGCTGGCCCAGATCACTCTCCGCTCAGAAAAGGCCAACCAGAGCTGTCCTGTCCTGGATCTTGCCAGCCCCACGCACTGCACTGGACTCTTCCTGGGTGTCAGCTGCTCTTTCGTTCATGTGGCATGTTTGCAAGTTGCACTAACCCATTCAAGGCTCTACTGTATCATTTAGAGTAATTCACCAGTTTGGAGGTGGCTAAGACTAGCCCTAAATTAAACTAAATAATATCCTACAGGCTTGAACGTGTTAATGTAGTTTTCGAAGTGGTCTCCTTTAAAGACACAATCTGCCACATTCCAGACAATCCCCACCTGCCCAGGCAGCATCTTCTGGGAAAAAGCAGAATATGCACTCTTCGGAAAATGACAGGCACTTTACCATTCTGGGTTCCAACCAACAGAAAAACACCAAAGTTATTTATGTGGCCACCTCTGGGAACAATAAGCATGAGTACATTCCACTTACATCTTAATTATTATTATTACACAGTAAGAAAAGAGAGGGTTACATAGATAATTGCAAAAGCAAAAATAACACTAACCTCAGAATGGCTAAGACCCTACATACTAATTTTAACCTTCACCACCTCTTAGGTCCATGTTTCCATCACTAGATGCCTTGTGTCTTCATGCTGAGTTCTTTCTTTAAATCCATATTCAAAAATTACTCTCATTTGTGCTAGAGAATACAGAGTTATAATGACTTCAAGTTCATCTCAAAGGAATTCTGTAAGTGAATGAGAGAAGCAGCATACTTGGGGGAAGAAGCTAGGAAAAAGAGGTGGTTTTAGGAGATGTCAAGATCAGCTTGATCCCACAGGGAGCTCTGGAGCAGAAGTTGCACCACAGTTGTACTGCCCAAAGCAAGGAGGCTAAACTGTTATATCCCCAGGGAGGGAGTACAAAGCCTCCCTGGGGTTCATCAGGCAAGGCAACTCCCAACAGCCCAAGACAATCCTCCAAACACGGTGCAACAGAGAGTCATTTGCAACAAACATCAGTAGCACCTAAGTCAACCTAGTCAAGGAGATCTGGGTGGGACCTCAACAGCCTCTAAAACAACCATCAACGTGTATTTACTCAGTACCTAACTGACTTGTAGATGCATTAGGTAATTCATAAGCCCCACTATCCAGAATTTAAATCTTATTGAGAAGACAGGATATGTATATGTGAAAAGTGAAACAATTAAAATAAGTTTCTATTTTAGCACAACCTCTTATACTAAATCTGACAAGCTTTGAATAGGTTACAGCAAAATCTTTTATCTTTGAGTTTATCTCAAATGGGTTTATATATTACATGTAAAGAAATGGAAATTTTTAACATTAGTTTTCCTCATAAAGCAATGAAACATTCAAATTCAAGCTGCAGAAAAAATAATTTAAATGGGTTTAACCATTTTTGATGGTTAGAAAGTATCTTATAAAGCCTTATATGTGAACATTCAATTCAATAAGAATTATCTTCATCAAATAAGCCAAACACCAAATGGTATTGAAGAATGTTTTACCAGAACTACTATTTTATGTATTTCCCAATATCCATTTCCCATCCTTTTCTCAAGCATCCCAGTATCCCAAGTCCTGTAATTAAATGTTTCTAAAGAAGGTTAAGCATGAAAATAGTCCTTCCTCCTGTACTATACACATAGATATATACCAGACATTTGCAAAAAAAATTCTCTTACAAGGAAGTATTTTCAAGAATAATTAAATACTAAGGTCAATCAAATCTCATTCGGTATCCAAATACAGTTGAGTGGCTTAGACTAAGTCTTAGAGTTGTAAAATTCATAATTCTTGAAGAAATATGGGAAAAAATGATTTTATGGTTAGAAAGATGTATGGTAATATTTACCATTGTCCTAATATATACCATTAAGAATAGTCCTGATGGCTACTCAAATTCCTAGTTTCACAAATAATATTGATAACAAAGGTTTTCTGCCATGAGTTTTCATGTCCAGAAGAACTGGTAGTTATTTTCACAGTATGAGACCAATGGCAGAAAGCCTGCTAGATGAATAGCTGCAAACGCCTTCATAGCTGCTTAATAGTTGAAGGAAAAAAAAAAACAGTAATGATAAGGATTCTGATCTGTGCCATATGTAGTCAAGTATGTGCATGGAAACTTAGTAGCTTCAAGAAGCAATATATTTCTTCTTCCTCGGGAGACCAATATTGATTTCTATATATTCTGACAATTGACCTGGAGCTGTATTTCCAGAATGCCTTACTCCTGATAAAGACATGCCTGCCATACCAATAATGCTTATAATCAACGGTTCTTGACTGCTGGGTGCTGGATCAGATATGCAGTCCAAGACATGATAATTTAAAAGCAATTTAAGGATTTTACAGTTTATGCTTATGGTCATATAGCTCATCTTTTTTTCCTGGCATTCATCATTTCAAGTATCAAAAAAAAAAAAAGAATAGGCCTGGAAAACCAGATTAAAACTGCAAAAACACAAAGTTCAGTCATGAAAAGCACTTTCCCAGAATCAAGAAGGCATGCTTCCGAGTTATCCCTTTGTTATTACAAAAGCAAGGGTGACTTTCATTATTAGAAGTAGCAAAAAGACATTGAGATACCAGTTAATTGAATAATATGAAAAAAATAATAAATCAGTAAATCATACAGAGATGCTCACCAAAAAGATATAAATACTGGTTTTCAGACATACAGAAAACATTACTAAATGTTGATAGTTATCATATAATAAATGTATATGGCTTGATATGTTTTCAGAGATTCTTAATTCTCTAAAGGTTTTGAAAAATTACTTTTTTTAGGATGTATTCTATGGCTTGGGAATCCTTCTGAGAATCCTGGCTGTATCAGCCACCTTGAAAGGAGAAGGCCAGGAAAATATTCCTCCCACAATTACATTACCAGTGTTAAGATGACCTCACTGCCTCCAGAAGGGAGCTGTGAACTTGGCCTTCATGGAATAGTTGTCTCTCTTACTATGGTTAGCCAGTGGCCAGCCTCTCTCAATCTCTGCCCATAACAAATATGAATCATGGGTTCATAGGCTCATTAACTCTATTCCAAGAAAAACAAGTTAACCTTTGTGGTCAGAGGAGGCCTTGCTCAGTTAGCGGCGGGTCTGTTTATCAGTAATGAAGATAAAATATCATGATATCAATAGACTTTGTAACTATTATGGATGGGTAACTCTCTCTTATTAGACACAACTGGAAATGATTTGTCTTCAGTAATAGAGAAGGATGACAGGGTGCCAGTAAATGATATTGTTGGGAATTACTTAAAATAGTTATTCCCCTTGGAAGTTCAATGCATGATGCTGGAGAAAAATATGTTATCTGTCCATATTTAAACCCTATTTTAAAAGTAACCCTTGTAAATCTAGGGTGTTCTTATACTTCATCATTGAGATAAAGCCTTATGTCCCAAGGGTAAACCTGCAAAATTCAAACAAGAGTTCAGATCTTTGGCGTATATGTTAATGCCTTAAACAACAGCAAAGCAGTATTTATTTGTGTGTCTATACGTGTTCCTGTGAGAGAATATTCCAATATTTCATTTAATAGGCCTTCAGAAATTAGTGAGGTAAAAACATTTATCAATATAAATAAGCTATTTCTTTTTTTCTTACTTTGTTTTCCTTTCTGAGCATACTTCACTTTACTTAATGATGAGTACTAAAAGGTTGATCCCCAGTGGAAGTTTCCTTTATGGGTTTATTTTCTTATGGCTAAGGAAACACAAGAGATGCTTTATCATTATTCAATTATTTACTGAGTAAACACTAGATATAAATTAAAGGTAACTTTCTAACAATCTGTTTGATTTCTTATGATTGTAAAAAAATTCAAGCTATTAAGAGAACTCATCCATTTTTTTCAATCATCCAAATTCAATTCAACCATAAAGCATCCTTGCAGAATATGGAAGTAAAATATGACTCCTGCTCATATATAAAGAGTATATATATATATATATATATATATATATATATATATATATATATATATATAAAGAGTTTACAATAAAATGCCCTATATTTATCAACACCAAGCATAGGATTTGAGCTAGTCAATGGTCAGTAGTTTAAATGTCATGACACACCTGATCAAAATAGGTCCTTCTTCAAAAGGAAAGCAAATTTTATGGTGTTATGCTTTCCATTTAGATTATCACCTCAAGAATAAGAGTTATTAGCCTAGTTTGTCATTAGATCCATACCTCCTTTTGTATGTATATCATAAGGATTTCATAAGCCAGTCAGATAATGCAGATGGGAGGATAATGTATCCTTTTCTTCATTCTGTGAGTTTGGATACTTTAATAATATATAAAGTAATATAAACAAATTCTAAGATATTGCAAATTTCTACAAAGCATCCTGGGTTATTATACTTAATCTATGCACAGTCTTCTAACACTTAATGCAAAGCTGTACTTTATTATTTTTTTTATATTTAAAGCAATTTAATTTTATTTTTTAAAAATTATTCATGGGAATAATTTAAAAGTAAAATAAAATCAAACATAATTCAATTATATGGTTTCACATGGGGCTAAGAGCTCAGAATTAATATTACAATTTTGGATATGTTAAATGTGTACTGTTAAGCCATTTTACCTTTCTTTTTCTTCTCAACATTTTCTGACCTATTTAACCTAATTACCTTCTTAAATATCTATCTACTTTACAAAACCAGCACTTTTTGTTGGAAATATCATTTTCTTTCCTGTTTCACACAACCCTTAATACTGTATGTTAATATTTATTCACCTTATTTTCTAAAATAATGTTTCTTTTTTGGATCATTTTTAACTGGAATGTGTAAACTTATTTGTTTGAATGTCTAAGTTTGTTTGTTTGTGATGGGTGGGAGTGTGGTGGCCCCAGGGATAATGAAGAAGAATTGTATACCCTGTAGGGGAGAATCAAATTTTTCTTCTACCCTTCTAGGTTCTTTGGCTGGTCTAGTAATTAAGTTGACACAAGACAAATTAACAGGAGAAAAACAAATTTAATTGTGTGTGTATGGGAGCCCAATAAAAGTATGAGGCCCTAAGGCGGTCAAACAAATGAGGCTTACATGCCATCCCAGGCTAAGAAATGAGACAGAGGCCTGGGGCTTCACAGAGGGTGAGGGCAATTCACAGGAAGACAAGAGGGACAGATGTTAGGTAATCAGATGTCTGCTCTGCCATGCAGGTGAGTGTTTCAGATAAAAAGTGATCTCTGGTAACAGTTCTCTTTCCCGGCCCGGCCCCCTGTCTAAATTCTTTCAGGCAGTTAAGGGAGAGGTAAAAGTTTTTCTTGAGTCTGCTGGATCTTGATTGCCTTGGGCTCAAAATAATCCACAGGCCAAAGTGACACATTGTGGGGTGACATATTCTGCTCCCCTTCACCCCAAGGCTGAATCTAAGGACATTTCTTAGAGAAACAACAAATGATGTGAAGAACTGGCCTCGATGGCAGTCATTATCCCTGGGGCCCCCACACTCCCACCCATCACAAACAAAGAAACTTAGACATTCAAACAAATAAATTTACACATTCCAGTTAAAAATGATCCAAAAAAGAAACATTATTTTAGAAAATAAGGTGAAGAAATATTAACATACAGCATTAGGGGTTTGTGTGAAACAGGAAAGAAAATGATATTTCCAGAAGTCCTGGTTTTGTAAAGGAGATAGATATTTAAGAAGGTAATTAGGTTAAATAGGTCAGAAGATGTTGGGAAGAAAAAGAAAGGTAAAATGGCTTAACAGTACACATTTAACATATCCAAAATTATAACATTAATTCTGAGCTCTTAGCCCCATGTGAAACCATATAATTGAATTATATTTGATTTTACTTTTAAATTATTCCCATGAATATCAAAATTTTCAGGGCTTAGATGTTTTATCTCTCTTATTTACTACTGTATCCCTGGGATACAGAGTGGTGACTAGTAAAAACAGGAATCACTAAATATTTGCTGAATGAATGCATGGATAGATGGTTGATGATTAGATGGATAGATACGTCTTACATTACATTTTGGACACATTTGTGGTCCTAACTCTTCTAGCTTCAGATTTTGTTATGTATGATAAAAAGCAAATAATAATAGTATCATAAATAGATACCATCATAAATATGAATAGGGAAGCGTAGAGTTTCTACAGAAACATTTATTCTTGTGTTTCCATGGTGACTTCTGGTGACACCTGTTATTTATTCAAATAATTTTGCTTTTCTGCCTAGGGCCTGACCTAAACTCCAAGATGTGAAGATTATCCCTAGTTTTCTTTGATGTAAGAGAGGAAAAAGAGAGAAAGGATATAAGAATATGAATATCTGTACATTATGATAAACAGTGATTTTCTTTTCTGTTGTAAATAAACAAGTAAACAACACAGACATTAATTATAATGTTAAATTTGAACATTATCTATACTGTACCTCTATAAAGTTCCTTTATTAAATATAATGGTCCAATTCTGCACAGATTTCTTTTCTATTTGGAACAAATATTTATTGCTAAATTTGTGATTTCCAAATAAACCTTCTTTAAATGAATAAATGAAGATGTGGTACATATATACAATGAAATATTACTCAGCCATTAAAAAGAATGAAATAATGCCATTTGCAGCAACATGGATGGACCTAGAGATTATCATACTAAGTGAAGTAAATCAGAGAAAGACAAATATCATATAACTTGTATGTAGAATCTAAAAAATAGTTATATATGTATATATATATATAGAGAGAGAGAGAGAGAGTATGCCTATATATATAGTGCACGCATATATACACACATATAACATATATATAAACATACATATGTATATATCCTATATGATTCTGGTTTTCAGTAAGCTTGCTAAACTCTATTTTGAGTCAAAACTATAAAAAAACACAAGGATTCAGTTTCATGACTGAGTACCAGATTAATAAACTAAAATCAGCATATACTCTCATATATACACAAATATATAACTGTTTAGAAGATACAGTGGAAGAAAAGATTCTACTTACAATGGCAGAAACACCAAAAACAAAAGATAAAATACCGAGGTGATCACAAAATGTCAATAACACAATAGAAATATGAATAAAAAACATGAACAAATATTTCCCCCAAAGATGAAGTGATTCTTTATCACATAAAAAGTTGGTGAATTTAATTCATAACAAGAGAAATGCTAATTTAAACTACACAGGTTTATATTTTTTTCACTTGTAAGTTTAACAAAAATCCAATAAAGCATTAACATCCTCTGTTGGTAAAGCTATGGTGAAACATACTACTAGTTACGTGGCTACCAACCTCTATGAAGAACAATTTGACAGTATTTATCAAAATTACAAACGAATGTACTTTTTGACTCAACAACCCCACTTCTGGGGAGTTTTCCTACAGTATCCTTCCACACGTACAAAATATCTTGGGTATGACGTTGTTATTAATTGTAGGAAAAAACACAAAAGTCTGTAAACAGGACACTGGTTAAATAAACCATTGTACTATCTCACTATAAAAAAGAATGAGAACATCCTATCTCACATACTGATATGCAAAGATGTTCATGATGTGGTATATATGAAGAAAGCAAAGCCTAGAAGAGTATGCATAGTATGCAGCCTTTTATGAGAAAATAATAAAAATACACATTTCTCTATTTATATTTGAATCAGGTATCTATGTATGAATACAAATTAATAAAAATAGTTATATGAAAAAGAGCAGAAGTACTGGGAAGATGGGACAGAACTTTAAAGCCAACTATACTGCTTGGTAAATTGCTTTTTTTCTGTTATTATTATTATTATGCTTTTTAAAGTAAGCATTAGGCCAAGCATTTGTACATTTACCTGATCATGTTATTGGAAAATATTTAAATAACATTTCCCATATGCACTAATTCATTCACACTGAATTAAGATGTTTATCATCGTTACCTGATACTGTACTAGCAAAGGCAGAAAGCATCTTCACATGATGCTTATTATCATTGACGAGATAATACTGCATTCTTCTACTAAACTTAGTTGTTCTTGCTTTCTCATAAGACATGCAAACATAATTTTCTTTTGCTATTAGCACAGGTTTTTAAAAATTTCTCAGCTTTGATTTTACCTTGCAGATGTTACGGAATTCAGGCAGTTAGATTTTGATCTTAGTTTACAGCTTACTAATTAAAGTATGGTCTGAAGTACCACCTGGAAGCTTGCTAAAGATGCAGAAAGGTAGGTTCCAACCCAGAACTATAGAGTCAGAATCTGCATTTTAAGAAGAGTCTCAAGATGATGTCTATGCCCTATGAAGTTTGAGAAGCACTGATTTACAGGACAATACACCTAGTTTTTTGGGCTACTTCTATATATTATATACGTGCAGTATTTACACATTTTTTTAAGTCCCCTGTAAAGTTTTCTACCTTGTATTTTATTTGCCATTTTTCTTTTTCCCTCTCAACTTTTCTTTTCTCTGCTGAATGCTTTCCTTTGTCTAAGTTCTTTTCCTGTTCTTCTGTTGTCAAGATATCAAGAGATTTTAGGCTGTGGAATCTGGGCAATTTCAGTACTGTTTTAACCTGTGCTAGAAAATTTAACCCTTTAAGAACTTCCTTGCAATAATTTTCTTCTATCTGTACTATTTTAATCTGTTTCTGATTATGGGACAGTTTCATTTATTTGGATTCTGCTGAGGTGGCAGATTGGCAGGGAGTAGAGGCAGTGAGAGAGTCTGCAATAGTTTTTCAGCATTACATGGTAGATAATCATAAGAAAACAAGCTATATGGGCTCACAGAAAGGAGCTATTTTAAAAAGGATCGTTAGTCTTGAATATCTAATGATTATTTTTAAATTTTATTTGGGGTGTCAAGAATCCATTTTGAGAATCTTAAGAAAACCTTTTCCAGTAAAATACTTTAAAGACGTGAATATAAAAGTTTGCATATAGCTCTGGGCATTCATGTTCTCTGAAACCTACACATGGATCTTGAAGTCCATGTCCTAAGCTCAAGCTAAAATAAATATGAATATCTACACTTCCTTATCAGTGTTTCAAACAACTAAAAAATACAAATTGTCCTGGGAAAGAAAGTAAATGTTTGGTCCTTGTTGATGCACATTAATTGTGAAATACTGGTATAATCATAACAAACCAAATGAAATATAAATTTCCTTTAGTAAACTGAAGATAATTAATTCCCTTTCAGATGATGAAGTGGAGCAGTCCAATAACTATTTGTTTTATGATGTAAAGCTCCTTATATGCAAAACTGTAGGGTCGGGAATGTTCAGCCAAGTGAGCAATTGGGTTGGCTGCACATCCTCAAGTGCTGTATAATTTAGGTCAAGCAGGTTAATTAGCATATTATTGTTTGGCCAAATGAACAGCACGAAGTTGCCAAACCTAAATTCCTTAAATAGTAACACATAAATCTTGGTACTGTGGCACTTCTCCAGATGGCAGCATACTATCTGATGGATGGAAAGGGCTGCTTGAGCATAACATTAGGATTCAAAATAGAAAAAGAACTCCACACTGAACAAATTTCACTGGGGCAGCAGAAATTTATCATGTTTGTTTTGTCACTGTAACTCACATCTTGCCAATTCAATCTCATAAAGAAATAAAGGGACATATACAGAAGGTAACAAAAGGGTGAGTTAACAAAAACAATTTATGCAAAAATAGTGTACAGTAAACTCCGTTCTAAGAAAGGAATGATGTAAAGTATTGTATTGTTGCTTTGCTTTGTATGAATAATGTAAACTTCCAGATCTCTTTGTTTCTTATTTATCTTGGTCCTCACGTTATTACACAGTGTTTATGTAAGCATTTGGTCATGTATTCACTCTCCATTTTATTGTTTTTAGCCTTCTATCCAAAGGGCATTACATTTATCCTTAAATAAAAACAGAACATAATCACAGGCAATGCATTATGATAGCAGTTCCAAAGAAAAAGTTTAATAAGTAGAGAAAATGACTTCTACTTTTTAACTCAAGATCTTTTGGAAATCCTAACTTAAATCCTGTTTGATGATTCACTGAAAGGATTTACATGACCCAGAAGAGCTGTTATACTCATGGTTACAGTTTATTACAGCAAGAGTATATAGATTACATTCAGGAAAGAAAAAAAAAAAGTGTATAGGGCAAGACCAGAAGAAACCAGGCATGAGTTCCGTTGTCTTCTCCCAGTGGAGTTACACAGTTGGTATTCAATTCTCCCAACAACATATGACAATATATGTGAAGTGTTGCCAGCCAGGAAAGTTCACCTGAGCCTTGGTGTCTAGGGACTTTATTTGAGAGTTAGTAACCTAGGTGTGCAGCACCTATGTGACTAACCTCAACTACTCAGATGTGAGCCTCCCAGAGGTCAAACTGATATAACATGGCTCAAGGCCCCAGGAATTCGTGCAAAAATTGGCATTTACCATAAATCATGTCAGCATAATCTGTCTGGTGGGGACCAACGTTTCAGGTATACAAAGATATTCTTACCAGGCAGGATAATCCAGTGGCTCAAAGGATATCTCCCAGGGGCCAGCCAAGGGCGAGCCCTGAAGATCTTTGGAATGTGCAGGGTTTGACAACCCAGCATGGTGAGTTAACCCTTCAAGGCACACAACGTAAAGGGAACAGCAATTGTGACTATATATCCACTCTAAGGTTCGACCTCACTAACTGCTCTTTCCCCTAATTTCTTCTGAATTTCTTGTTGTCATAGAGTCTGATAAGACTGTATTTTTACTCTCAGGAAACTCTGATATCTTTCTATGCCCAAGTATAAACATACCCTATAACTTTATTTTTTTCTCCTCGGGCAGCCAAACAGATGTATTCTTTTCAAAGCAATGGTGGTCATTATCAAGTTATTTACTCAGCATCCGAATATATGAATCTTAGGAGAAGCAAGATTCATCTCATTGTAAAGAAGCTAAAATGTCTACAGCTTGTGTTTTCTTTCCCCTCAGGTTGTTAGCAGGTGGGCATGAGACCTCAGATCAGCTAATGATACTATCCCACCTGGGACTGAATCTGGAGCAAATATCTCAAAGAGGGAGACAAAAATATTCCTCCCAGATGCCTCTAGCCTTGATTAATTCCTACCCATGTTCTTCATCCTTTCCAATTTTTCTGTAAGCTATACAATTTTTTTTCAGTAAATTAAGTTTATGTTAAAGTTTCCCTAAGTCAAATTTTGGTGCTTTAAACAAAGAACTTTGGGTGATGTAAGAACTCTACTAAGAAATTTAAATAATACAGAAATGAATGAATAGTTATAAGGAAGATTTCTAAATTTGTAACAGAAATCTAGTAACAGATTTCCTAATATCTTAGGGTTAGCATAATTTTTTAGGGACTCGGATACCCTCCAATGACTACCAATTTCTTTCCTAATTCCGTCTGAGCAAATTCTAATATGAGGTGACTTCTATGGGTTCTGTTGTGAAATCTACTGAGACTCTCAATCTCACCCAAGCTACTTCCTGCTCTTTCTAAATGTGACTTAAATATCACCTCTAGTCCTGAGTTTCACTGTATTTTTCAGTTCTCTGGCCCTATCAAATTTCTCTGAATGTAGACCTAATAAGGATGAAGACTCTTATTAAGTAGTCCTAAAGTTCTGCCTTATACCTCAGGTTATTTTATATTAAGACTAAATTTCCTACACCCTTCCTGAAGAATTTCTGTCCCTAAGCCTTAAGGAAATTTAGTCTGCATTCAGGGCCAATCTTACTCTACATTTTTACTGGCACTCAGCTTTGTCTAATTTCACTATACGTCATTTGATTTTTGATGATGGACACAAGGTTTCTAGAGGCCTTTATGAAATGAAAACACAATGGTCTTTTTATCTTTTAAACAGTCATACCCAATCCAAGGTCTTCCACTGAATTCTTATTCTAGATGAAGAAAAATAAATTTCTTGGTTTATTTGCAAAGCAGAAGTTCTTAATAAGTCCTAAAGACCAATCCACCCTTCAACCCAGGAAGAAAGTTTCCTGCCCTGATTCTTGAAACCTCTACTGGCTATATCTCTTCCAATAAACAGGAAGAGTTTATAAATCAAAGTGATGTTCCCACTTCAAGTTGCCCAGTACCTTTCTAGATTATAATTCAGACTCCTAGAGCCAGAGACCACTGCCCAAATATCCCAAAGCTACATACAGGACATGTGCAGACTTCTTCCCAAGGTCTATTCTCCTGAGAGAGGCCATGTCACAGATGTACTTATCCCTAGGTCCAAGGAGCCACCATATGCAGAGGTGTGTAAAGAGCTCGGGCATGTGGGCTTTGTGTCCACACGTGTGCACGAGGTCTCTCACAGTGTGGGGCCCAGCAAAGATAGGAAGAAAAGACAGAAGAGCCAGAGGACTGAGACCACCATAATCCTGCAAGTCATTATAAGACGCCAAGAATTTTAAATTCAAACAGGGCCTTTCAGTCCATTATGGAAGACTTTTGTCTAGGCAAGAAAATAGTTTTCTGGCTTTATTTCGATTTTAAAAATATTTACACCTATGGTATGTGGCCTCCGCTTGTACCCATGTTCCAGGCAAGGCTGTTAATCTCAAAAAATGACCCATCTCTGGGGTGAGTCCTTTAAATCTATAAACCTTTTATAGAATATGTTTTACAGCAGGAATTAATATATATTTTGCAGAAGTTATATAGACATATTCTCACTTAAGAGGATGATTTCACATATTTTTAAGATTGTCACACAGTTAAATTGGAAAAAATTTATAAAACCTAATTATAATATTCAGAAATTGTAGGATAGGATCCATTTCATGCAGAACCTACATTTTGCTTTTCCATTTCAACCAGTTCCTCACAACTTTCATTCTTTTTATCTATGTGCTTTTGTTGACTTCTTATACACAATGTTAGAGAAGAAAGACTGTCCTGTTGTGGGTGTGAACTCATCTTGGGCAGGAGACCTGGGGCTCTAATCCAGGGCTCTGATGTGGCTAAGGTTTAGAGAACAAGGACTGCGTATTACAGGAGGAACTTGGTTAATCAAAGATTTGGGGACGGAAGGTAAGAGAAGACTAAAATAAAAGGGTCAGCTCCGAAGGGAGAGAGATAGGCAAAGTCTAGACACAAAATAAAGAGGCTATCACAGAAGCCAGGCAACATGGAACAATTAGTTTTAGAAAAGTGAATAAAATACAGATCCTGGAGAAATTCCCTAAGTCTTCTATTCACAGAAGAGAATAGGACACTTGTGCTTGCATTTGTGAATGGGAGGATGCCTATTAGGGGGGAGGCAATTCAGACATTGTGGGTATGAATGCATAGCCATTCTAATTAAAAGTGAATGCTTCCAAGATGTAATTATGAAAGAGTAGCCTTGCTTGTTAAGCGAATGTGTCAGGGGTGGGGGCAATGGGAGGGTAATGATAGGTACAAAGTCTCAGAATTTAAACAAAAGCAGAAAAAAGGATGAAAAGAAGGAAGAGAGGGAGGGAGGGAGGAAGGAAACATGCATGTTCAAAAGGCAGATCTGGGGAAATAACATGAATCCCTGAGAGATTTGAATAATAAATAAATTGTAAAATCAGAAAGGAAAGAAGATAAACTAAGTGTGTAATTCTAGGGCAGATTAAAATGGCAGAAGAGAGGTGAGAAGCTGAATGTAGTCCAAGAAAGCACTCATATAACAGATCAACCAAGGCAGAGAGTAGATAAGATTTGGGGGAAAGGAAGAGAGACAGAAAAGGACATGGGCTGAAGATTGATTAAGTCAAAATCTTTAGATATTACAGGGACTCCAAGTACTATTCCTACCACAGATAATATTGAATTCTAGTTGACAAGCAAAAGTCATTCAGTCACCCAGCCACTATTCATTGAGTGCCTCCTATGTTCTGATCCTTATGCTTTATATCACCTATAAAGTGCTGAACAGAGGAAATATGATCCCTGATTTCATGGGGCTTACTGTCCATGGGAGCAATAGATGATGAAAATAAAAGTTTACACAGATTCATAAATTAATATAAATGGAGAGGTTGAATTGCCAAATATAAATTGTGGTGTTTTAAAGAAATATTTCAATATTAAAACTGGGAGTTCATGGACATGATCTCTAGAAACTAATATTAATGCATAATCTGAAATATGAAGGGAGAATTAGCCAAGCAATGAGAGATACTAAGAGCAGTTCAAGCATAGGAAAGAGGATGTACAAAAGCCCTGGGATGAAAAGGAGATTTGATGTATGTGGGTTGCTGAGGGAAGGCCAGTCTAGGTAGAGTACAGTGGGGAGCAGTAACAGAGGGCATGATAGCGTTAGGTAATGTCTACTGGTTTGTACTAAGGACTTTGATTTTTTAATTGAAGTATAGTCTCTCTACAATATTATATAAGTTACAGGTATACAATAGAGTGACTCATAATGTTAAAGGTTATACTCCGTTTATAGTTACTATAAAATCTGGCTATATTCCCTGTGTTGTGCAATATATCCTTGTAGCTTATTTTATACCCAATATTTTGTACCTCTTATTCCCCTACCCCTATGTTGCCCCTTCCCCCTTTTGATTTTTATCCTAAAGAGTAAATACTCATTTTCAGTACAAGGTGAGACCAGACCAATTTTTGAAGTACATAATAATTCAAAGAAAGAAATCAAGATGGGTTGGCTTTAAAAAATAAAAATGCGATATGTTGAATCAAATGAATTTTTTTAAAATACAGAGATTGTAAGATCTCAAGATATACAGGCATATTAAGGAATATGAATCTTAAGGACATTGGGCTAGAGACAACAGAGAATATTAATAAGTAAAGAACATATGTACCAAATATCAACTCAAGCTCTTCCATGTTCATGCTGAAGGTAAGAAACTTTGGATCACAAACAGGTCTTATGAAAATGGTTGAAATAGTTTGTTTAATTGGAATATTCATAAACAATGTATAGGGCATCAGAATATCATAGATTCTGCAGCTCTACACAGCTGTGTTACATGGTAGTACCATCTCTCATTCTCCAAGGAAAGCAGGAAGAAGTCTGTATACTCTATGATATAAAAGTGATATGACATCAGGCCACTCACCACAGGAAATTTGGAAGCATTGCCAGGAGAGCTACTGAAGGATATCTAAATGAAATGAACTCAATTCCATATTTTTTGTCTGTTAAATAAAAACTAGAATATATCTTTTTATGTTTAGCTGCTTATATTTGATTTTTTTTTACATTAGCTCTAACAATATCTGGAAACATGAATTCATCATGACCACCAAAGAAATCTTTCTTACAAATGAGAAATAATGAAAAGGGCTCTGAACTTAGAGTAGAAGACTATTTCCCAGTGCTAAATTCTTTACTCAAAAGTACCTAAAGCATTTCATCTTATCTTCTTCAACCCTCAGTTTTTTTTCTTATGCAAAATAACTATCAATCCACATTTACTCTCCATTCTCACTGTGCATGTCAAAAGCACCAGTATTTTGTCATGATTTTGAGGGCAGGCTATTTATTTCTAGGCTCTACTACTTGGCAACTTAGATAATCTCACTGTGTCTCATTTTCTGTGTCTATAAAGTAGACTCCCTCCTGGAGTTCTTGGAATTAAATCTTTCACAATAGCATCCAGAATATACTATGGGACCAATGGATGTTATTTATTGTTTAACAAACATCTACTGAATGAGACCATACATGTAAAAGTACTTAAGATTATAAAGTGCTATTACAAAGTACAAGCCATTATTATTTTTATTAAGTGACATTTTAATTTTCTTTTGAATTCAAAGGGCATCAGTATGAAATTTAGCCTTTTATGACACCCTGAGGTTTGTGGCTAATTATGACAATTGTCAGTCAGTATTAAAAGAAATGTACCTAATTGCTTAATACATGGCAGATGTGAATAGTCAAGGTTGGCAGTGCCAAATATTTTCACAGTCTACTCAGCAACCACTCTCCATCATTCTCCATCCTGTTCTGGGCCTCTGAGGCTTACCTGTATGGATTGCATCAACAGGATAACGATGCTTCTTGTTTCCAATTGAGGTCGGCCAATGAGGAGTTCTAGAATGATCAGAGAAAGGGAGGGAACATTGGTTCTTTAGTTATTTTCATTCTCTGCTGTCTCTAGTCCATATCATCAACTTGTAAACCGTGTATTACACTGATTCCTTTTCTTATGTTGGTCATCTCTCTACCAAAGCCCCTTCTCTACTCAAGGCAGCCTACTTGATATAACTTTGTCTCCATCCCCTTGTCACTTTGGCCCTAGGAGTGGTAGCAGCTCCACTGCTGATATTCCAGGTCCCTGCACTACTGTGGCTCCCTAATGTCCTGCCCACACCTCAGTCATAAGACTCATTGTAAATAAGCCTGCCTTGAATGATCCTAATTAAATATCTTACTGGTTGGACCTTGACTAATACAGGAATGTTCAATTATTCTCAATTTTCCTCTATCAGATCTTTCATCTCAGACAATATAGACACTATGGCACCATAAAGCCCAAGCATCCCTACCGTGACAAGATCCTACAAGAGTCAGTTCTGAAGGGCTGAGGTGCTCGATTATTCATTTCATAGGCAATGCCTGTCAGAGGCTCAAACACTTCTTAGGAAGAAGCCCAAGAAACTGACTGTGTTAGTAAGTTAGTGTTATAGCTCAAAAGACTTCTTAAGAGCCTAGAGGATGGGGGGGCGGGGGGAACCTTGAGAAGTGGAGCTGTCACCCTGGCATGTAGGAGTATAAGTTGACTAATTTCTAGTTGGGCACATATATTAATGTGCCCTCATTTGTACCTCCAAGCTGGTGATGCCTACGCATATTCAAGATACTGTAACAAAATCTGGAAATTAGTATATAGAGATGAGTCTAGAACTTAATCTAAAACTGAGAAAATCCTACTACAGAAACTGCATAAACAAAAGCACAGAAGCAGGAATAGATATGGCATTTGTGAGTCTGCAAAAAGGTCAGCCTAACTAGAGAATAGGTTAGATGTTTAGAAAGGAAATAATATTTAACACGTACCCAAGAACTGAGCCAGTTCTTGAATGAACGTTGAAGAGTTTAGCACTGGTTAAAAAGTCAATGTGCATCACATCTATCAATCGAAGCACTCAGTGGAAATTTTTTTAAGTATCATTTAAATATTATTCTAGCAGCTTTCATCAAGAAAGTATGAAAGTTAACAAATATTGTCTGTTGGACCACAACCTAAGGTGGTGAAACTAATACTACCAGGAAAGAAAAACCATCCAAGAGATATTTTTAAATGGTTGATTATGATCAGACCTTGGTTTCTAATTTTTAAAATAAGAAAGAAAATAAACCAGCGATCCTTGGAGAAATGGCTAATTCTAGGACTGGAGTGAAAAATATATGAGATAAGCCTGGAGCATTATAGTGGCAGAAAGCAAGAAAATGCTTAAAAAAAAAAAAAACTCACAAGGATTGAGATTTGTTAAGGGACATAGTAGCCAACTGAACAAGCAACAAAATAAAGTACTATTAGATTATTTCTCCAGGTATAACATGAATATCCATGAGTCCACACTAATATAAGTAGAGGACTAAATAAATAAACAAATAGAGGAGAATAGGCAAATCTACTATGCAGAAAAATTCCAAATAATTTCTGTGCATACATCCCACTCCTTGGGTGTGGACTGCTCAGAGTGATTTCTTTCCGAAGAATACAGTATGGAAAAAGAGAAATTTTACAGTGGAGGAAACCTGACAAATGTGATCAAGGTCGACATCCACAGTGATAAATCATGCTATATTCTGTGCTCTTGATATGATGTGGTTAACCTCTGTCATCTTTTTCCCCAGTTCAATCATGAGAAAAACACCAGACAATTCCCAATGGAGAGACATTGTACAAAATACCTGACCAGGACTCCTCAAAACTGCCAAAGTCATCAAAAACAAGGAAAGTCTAAGAAATGGTCAAAACCAAGAGGGGCCAATGGAGACATGATGACTAAATCTAATATGGTATTCTGGAAGTGATCCATGGAACAGAAAAAGGACGTTAGATAAAAATTAAGGGGCTTCCCTGGTGGCGCAGTGGTTGAGAATCTGCCTGCCAATGCAGAGGACATGGGTTCGAGCCCTGGTCTGGGAAGATCCCACATGCCGCGGAGCAACTAAGCCCTTGAGCCACAACTACTGAGCTTGCGCGTCTGGAGCTTGTGCTCCGCAACGGGAGAGGCCACGACAGTGAGAGGCCCGCGCACTGCGATGAAGAGAGGCCCCCGCTCGCAGCAACTGGAGAAAGCCCTCGCACAGAAACGAAGACCCAACACAGCCAAAAATAAATAAATAAATAAATAAATAAATAAATACATTTATAAAAAAAAAAAATTAAGAGATCTGATGAGTACAGTATGGACTTTATTTAAGAATTTTTCAATAATGGTTCATTCATTGTAACAAGTGTATCAAACTAATGTAGCATGTTAATACTAGGAGAATCGGTGTGCAGTATATGGGAACTCTTTGTTCTATCTTCACAATTTTTTTCATTTAAAAAAATTTATTTATTCATTTAAAATAACAATATAAATCCATTATATTTTAATGTAACATTTTAATAACAAAAATTATTTTTCAAAACAAAATTTAGTGAGAAGGGTGGTGTTGTTTTACATTTCACCCATCTGTTTTTTTTTAATTTTTATTGGAGTATAGTTGATTTGCAATGTTGTGTTAGTTTCAGGTGTACAGCAAAGTGAATCTGTTATACATATACATATATACACGCTTTTTTAGATTCTTTTCCCATATAGGTCATTCCAGAGTATTGAGTAGAGTTCCCTATGCTACACAGTAGGTCTTTATTAGTTATCTTTTTTATATATAGCAGTGCATATATGTCAATCCCAATCTTCCAATTTATCCCTCCCCTCCTTACCCCTGGTAACCATAGTTTATTTTCTACATCTGAAATTCTACTTCTGTTTTGTAAATAAGTTCATTTGTACCGTTTTTTTAGATTCCACATATAAGCAATACCATATTTTTCTTTCTGTGTCTGACCTACTTCACTCAGTATGACAATCTCCCGGTCCATCCATATCACTACAAATGCCCTTATTTCACTCTTTTCTATGGAGAACAGTTTGGAGGTTCCTTAAAAAACTAAAAATAGAGCTACCATATGATCTAGCAATCCCACTCCTGGGCATATATCCTGAGAAAACCATAATTTGAAAAGATACATGCACCCCAATATTTATTGCAGCACTATTTACAATAGCCAGGACATAGAAGCAACCCAAATATCTTCACAATTTTTTATGTAAATCTAAAACTGATCTAAAATAAAAAGTTTATTTTTTTAAAGCAGCCCTATGTGAATATAAGTAAAATGTCTTATGTATTAGAAACACTTATAATGTAAATGAAAAAAGGGGATGAATTCTTGTCCATACTTATAATCTATCCTCACTGTGGACTTATAATGCAGTGCTTTCATTTCTATTATTTGTATAAATTATATTAGAGTAATATTTTTAAAGGAATAAATAAAAGCATTGAGCAGTCAGTCAAAAAAAAAAAGAGTGATTAGGTAAAACAGTGATTCTCAGCTGGGAGATTATGGAAATGGGAAAAGTTATGCAATGAAGAAAAAGTCTTTTTCCACTTGTGGGTGTATGAAGTGTCTGAACAGTGTGTGTGTGTGTGTGTGTGTGTGTGTGTGTGTGTGTGTGTGTGTGTGTCTTTTAAGAAGCATAATAGATATTGTGGAATAATTTTACATTTGAGTAAAAAGTTGATTTTTTAAAATTCAAAGTACATAAATAGAACTCAAAATTATCTTGACTGATGAGAACTAGACCAAAAATATATTATATTTTGTGCATATTAGTTATTCTCAACTCAAGGAGAGAGTGTTTCATTATGTTTAAAGAAAGGGGACAAAAGAGAAAGCTTGAGAATCATTAAGCTGTAGCAAATGCAAGCCAATCATAAATTCAAGATTTTAAGCTCTATGTCAGAGACAAGAGTGATGACACTGATACACCCAGAAAACTAGAACTGAGATTATTTCAGTAAAGGGAAGACTAGCAAAATTACTAAAAAAAAAAAGAAAACAAATTTGGAGAGGGAGTGGGGGCTGTATTTTGAGAAACCAGTAATCAAATGGAAATAGAAAAATTGTAAAATAAGATGTTTCAGATCTGTGAATTATGAGCTTAAAGATAAGAGTTGACTCTCCTTCAGAGGAAAAACAGAAGAAGAGCTAAGGGCAGAGGAGTCATAAGAAGAAAAGTTGAAATTATAAAGTAATGACACCAATTACATAGGTGTCACATCAAAGTTTCCTGCTCTATTTGGGAGTTACTTAATGGGAGGCCATTGAAGTGAAACAAAGAGGATTTTTAAAAGAGGTTGAACAAAATAATCAAAAGAAGCAGGGGTCAAGGAGGATGACTTGAGTAAGAAGAGACTTGAATTAAGCATTTGGAAACCTAAGAATAGCTAAGCTGTAACCTCTCTGAGTTCAAGGACTTTGTCTTGTTCATTATGGCTTGTAGCATTTGGCACAGTGCTTGTCACATAGTAGGTGCTCATTAAGTATTTGAGTGAATAAACAATTATAGTGGCGCACATGGGAGCAAAACTAGCCTGCAGAGAGCTCAGAAGAAAGGATGTGTTAGGAAACAGACAATAAGGTTGTTACAATAACGTGATATTGTAGATGAGAAAGAGCAGAGTCAATTGAAGGGAAAGAGAAGAAAGAAGGTAAAGAAAAAACAGAGCAGGATAAACAATGATGCAAGAAGGGAAAAATAGATACTGTTGTTGAGCTGTTACTGTCCCTGTTTTATAGTAAGTAGTTAGTGGCAACTGGGCTTGCCCACGAGTTCTGGTGACATACAATGATGTGGTGGTATTGAAATGTCCTCAGAGTATTCCAGGTCAGTGAGTATTCATGTTGAAACTATCTTAGTGCTCTACCATTATTTGTTATGAAAGGAAAACGAATAGGAGAAAAATTAATGGCTAATTATTTGTAATTACCTCCAACTAAGTAAATTATACCTACAATATAAATTCAATGTGGGGTACCCTAGGTCTCAAAGGACACCCAAAAAGAGTCCCGTTTTCCCTTGAGAACAGAAAAATAGATACAACAAAGACCCTGTTCCGTATCCCCACAAAAAATCCATCATGTTCCTTCTCATTTTCTGAAGGCATTGAATTCAAATGAAGTGGGTATTGATGGAGAAAATGTCTATTTCTGGCACTTTAGATTTAACGAGCAATCTTCTGTAAAGTGCCCCATATGTTAGGACTATTTCAAATAGCTTTAAACAAAAGGAGAGATTCTATATTGTATGCATTTCCTCTATAAGAGAAAAAGAAGAAGAGTATTACGAGATAAGATTAGAGAGGACGTAAAGTTCAAGGTGCATGAGGTGAGAGAGGAGGGCATGGGACCTGGGTGAAGAACTAGGTTTATTAGATATCAAAATTGCATAAAGCTTGCTCTATCCTCTCCTCCTGAATGTTTTCACAAAGTGCATCTTTAATACAGTCCAGTAATTTTTGTAAAAGAAAGAAAATCTGATTTGTCATTAGAAATTCTGATGTATTTTAAGAAGATATTATTTTCATTCAATAATTCACCCTACTAAGACCGTTTTCTAATTTTGTTTCTCCTCTCCTCTATAAGTGCTTTTATTTATGATCTTTTATTAATGGTATGGTACTTTAACATCAATAACCATTAAGCATAAAGAAAATGTGGATGTTTAATCAAAATGATTTCCAAAAGTTTTCAAGTGTTTTGCCATTAAGTTTCAAGTCTCTGAATACTTAAAACTGAATTATTTAGGCTATGTTGAGGAAAAAAATTTCCAGAGGTGAAAAAAATTGCAGAAGAGGTTTAAATAGAAGCAATAAGCCTCTTGAAGGGATTAGCAAGAAATAGAATCACATTTACAAACAACAATGGTTGCCTCCTAATAAAATGATTCTGTTCACCCAGGTCTAAAAAGACAACATTCCCATTCAAAAGATCTTTGCTTTGCAAGATATTTAAAGCAAGAACATGACCATGGTACAATACAAATAATAAAGTTAGGAATTAGTGTTTGGGTGTAATGTTGTCATTTATACTCTGTAACACAGAACATTTAATAAATTAACTGTCAGCTCTGAATTCCTTACAGTTATTTGTTCTACAAGGTTTATTCTGTGGTTGCCTTCTCTTGAGAATTGTTAAGTCAACTGACATGTAGAAAAATACGTAATAAAGGGTGTATGTCCTTCTAAACTCCTAGTTCTGTGTTGACACTAGATATTTTGTATTCTTTCACACAGTAAAAGTGTAATTTACTAAGTTCTACTTTACACCAGGCACACTAGCTGTACTTGGGGTATATGCATTGGGATATATGCATTGGGATAGCTTGTTATGTCATAATGTTTCCTAATAAAAGCCTGCCACTTCTTAGTTAAACCCCTTTGGAAGGAGCCAAGAAAGTCCCATTTTGTATGGTACACTTTTGAATAGTGAACACAGCTCTGGTGAAGTTTCCATGTGTTAAAAAGTTGATACACACTACTATATATAAAATAGATAACTAATAAGAACCTACTGTATAGCACAGGGAACTCTACTCAATAGTCTGTAATGGCCTATATGGAAAAAGAATCTAAAAAAGAGTGGATATATGCATATGTATAACTGATTCACTTTGCTGTGCACCTGAAACTAAAAAGTACTTCCAAAAGTACTTCACTCAAACTCAGGGAGTGATAGAGCTCAAGATACTATAACTCATTATTTCATGGCGACTCCCTGCTGTAACCCTCAAAAACACTACATTCATCAGCTTTAATGATCTCTCACTAGTCCTTACTAGGGATCTCTCTGGAATGTTCTACCTTTAGCTTCTGGCTTTTCATAATGTTAATTTTTTTCACTTCTTTTGTTTTTGTATTCCTATTAGTTTTGAGATATTTCACTTTATTAGCTGTACTATATTCATCTTTTCATTGTTTCTGGATCTTAATGTCAATGTATACTATTTTGGAAGTTTATGACTGCTCATTTGGGGGCTATTTTTATTTACGTACTTAAAGCGATTCTCTACATTTGATGAATTGATATCATAGTAGAGAGAATGTATTGTGAAGTGCTGTATGAATATTGAATCTCCAAATCCCTTTTCCTAATGCATAAAGTGCACAAGTTGACACTTTTCTCAATGTTTGAAAAATGAAACATGAACAATATTTCAGAAATAACATTGTTACTAACTTCCAATACTAAAGGAAGGAAAACAAAGAATTCAAGGACAGCTGAAAATACACAGGGCAAACAGAAGTGCTGCCCATTCAAAGAAGTGCTGTTTACGTTTGCCAGAATTAGAAGAAAAATAGACAAGAAGAAGATTTTTTTGTTTCTTATACCTGCTGAAAAAAGTGCATGGATTTTCAAGTTTTGCAGGGACGGATAATTCGATGTGCCATGAAGTCAAGGAAACAATGAAGAGCAATACAAAGCAGTGGCAAGGAAAAATACCTGGCCCAATATCCTGCCTTAGAAAGAATGACAAAAATAAGAGAAGCAAAGTTTGTATTTGTCACTTTCCTAATATACAGCATATTGTCCCTTTCCTATGGGGTGTATTTTTGTATTCTTGCACACATTAAGGACAACTTGTTTGCAAGGCCGAAATAGAGACACAGATGTAGAGGACAAACGTATAGACACCAAGGGGGGAAAGGGGGGGCTGTGCTGGTGGAGGGATGAATTGGGAGATTGGGATTGACATGTATACACTAATATGCATAAAATAGATAACTAATAAGAACCTGCTGTATAAAAAATAAATAAATAAATAAATAAAATGGGAATAACTTGCAAAAAAAAAAAAAAAGGACAACTTGGTGTTAAATCTAGTTGTATGGAAGCAATGACTAAGATTGCTTGAGCAGGATACTTCCAAATAAAACAAGAGGCTGTCCTGAGAGCTCCAGACATCTAAATAAGGCTGCAGAGGAGGTATTGTATCAAGCAGGAGACAAATTTGGTTTAGTTTGATCTGATGGAGAGCTTCTCAGGAGTATGCTAATAAGTAAATTTTTGTCAGAAAGCATTTATTCTCATAAAAGTTATTGTCATGACAGCTGTTAACAGCATTAGCAACTCCAATAAAATTAAGATGCTCTCTTCCTTATGTTTAAAAGCTGAAAAAATCTGCCTACCTGAGTTGGACTCATAAGAATACCAAAAAACTGCAGTAGGCTACTCTTGGGCAATAAGCAAAAATGATATGATACAAATCATTTTCAGAGGCTTTACTGCTAAGTACCTATTACAGCTAGAAATAGAGCATTAAGAAGCAATAGACCATGTTGCACTGGTCCATTTATGCTGTATACACACTGTGTATTCATTGTTGGTATAGGAGTAACCCACCAGCATGCATCTAGCTAGAACTGCCGCATAAAGGCATGGACCGTTTGAAGGGGTTATGGAACATGAACTGGGGTGTGGGGCTGGCAGGGGTCGTAAGAGCCATAAAAGCAGGCTTGAGACCAGAAACCCAAGTAAAACAGAATGTTCTACCCATACTTCCCTCCCTTATTCCTGAAAATCATTAAAGCATTTCAAGGAGCATAGAAACCCAGCTCATGGGAGAGACTGTCCCAAGAGAATTCCCCAAAACACAATAGCTTCCCTGACTCACAAGACATCAGCTCTGTTTGATTCTGGCAGAAGAGTACGGGTGGGTCAGAGAAACCTGCCTCATTGTGGTCAATGCTTTCAATGTCCTTTCTTCGTTTTAATCTTAATTTTTTTACAGCTTTATTGAGGTGTAATTGATATACAACAACCTGTACCTACTCCAAGTATACATATGGATACATGATAACAAACACATACACCACTCTAAAGAATTTCCTTGGGTCCCTTTGTAATCTTTTTCCTACGTCCCCCGCCCATCCCCCAGTCCCCTGTCACCAGGCAAACACTGATTTGCTTCCTGTCGCTATGGATTTATTTGCCTTTTCTAAAATTTTGCATGAATCGAATTGATGTGAATTGAATAATGCAGCATGTTCACTCCTCTGGCTTCTTTCACTTACCATAATTATTTTTCATGTGTCAGTGGTTTGTGGGTATCAACAGTTGACTCAGCAGAATTTTGTTCAACCTAATTCTTTCGAGTGAATCAAGAGTTTATTCCCATCTATTGCTAAGTTGGGACCTCAGAGCCCAAGTATAAGTGGTGTTCAGTCAGAGGCTTCGACTTTAATTAAAGGTGATTTGTGTAACGTTTGATGCTTTCTTATTTCCATCACACAATGATAAGTAATATCAATAAAATCATTTTTCCTGCTACCTGCTAGATGTCTCATCATTTACTGGCTCAGCTGCAAGTGTATGCTTTCCTGTGCAATGATCATCTCACAGCAGAGAACAAAGATTACCAGACCCCGGGCTTCCCTGGTGGCGCAGTGGTTGAGAGTCTGCCTGCCAATGCAGGGGACACGGGTTCGAGCCCTGGTCTGGGAAGATCCCACATGCCACGGAGCAACTGGGCCCGTGAGCCACAACTACTGAGCCTGCGCGTCTGGAGCCTGTGCTCCGCAACAAGAGAGGCCGCGATAATGAGAGGCCCGCGCACCGCGATGAAGAGTGGCCCCCGCTTGCCGCAACAAGAGAAAGCCCTCGCACAGAAACGAAGACCCATGCAGCCATAAATAAATAAATAAATAAAATTAAAAAACAAACAAACAAAAAAAAAACAAAAAAACCAGCAAAGTTTCACTTCAAAAAAAAAAAAAAAAAAAGATTACCAGACCCCAATAGACTAAATTCAAAGAGAATTTGCCCTCAGGCACAGTAACATTGCTAAGTGCACAGATCCTCAACTGTACACTGCTTGTACCGAAACCCTTCTTCACTACGTAATAGTCATGCAACCCTTAAGAAGTATGCCCCGTATTGTGCCTCTGTTAATCTATTTTACAGATGAAGGAACAAATTTTTGTGAAGACAAAATGAGTCAATATATATGAAGCAGTTAGAACAGTGCCTGATACACAGTGAGCATCATGCAAGTGTGAGCTGTTGTTGGAAGTGGGAGTTGGGATGTTGTTGATGGAATTCTTTTTAACAGGTGACATATACTCCTGACCCACATCAATGTTAATGAAGCAGAAATAGTTTTTAGCCTTACTTTTTTGATTTCTTGTTCCTATTTGGAAAAAGATGAAAGGTAATGAGAAAAAGGAAAAGTGTGACAACCAAGTCCCCTTAGATAACTTATTGGTTCTTCTCCTCTGCTTCTCTTTTTGAATATTGAATACTGGCAACCAAAGCGTCATAGCACATCCTATGGTTGACCCACTTTCCTCTTACAGTTGTAAGTCAGCCTTCCATGACTGCTCCCCGTCTAGGATTAGGAATTCTAGTGTGGGTATCAACTTGTTACCACACTGAGAAAAAGATGGTATCTGTGAGCACCAGAGGGAGCCCTTGCTATGAAGTGCTCTGTACTTCCAACTTTGCATCACAGATCCAAAGCAAAAGCTAAAATAAAAATCCATGTTATTGGCCATATTCAGAAAGTCCTATCTTCATTTGGAATTAACTGCTGAGAGTCTAATCAGTCATAATGTTTAAAATAATATCAGGAAAGTGAGATGCTAGATTTCCATGCAATTTATCAAGTTTTTTGTTTGTTTGTTTGTTTTTTATTTTTTACAGTAGGTCCTTGCTGGTTATCTATTTTAAATATAGCAGTGTGTACATGTCAATCCCAAACTCCCAGTCTATTGTGCCCCCCGACCCTTCCCCCCAATAACCATAAGTACATTCTCTAAGTCTGTGAGTCTGTCTCTGTTTCGTAAATAAGTTCATTTGTATCTTTTTTTTTCAGATTCCACATATAAGCAATATCATATGATATTTGTCTTTCTCTTTCTGACTTCCTTCACTTAGTATGATAATCTGACCCCAGCCACTGGCTAGGATAGAACACCAAGGTCTTGCTCTGGGAAAAGGAAGCTGGCAAGAATGAAGAGAATGACCAGGGTCCCACCCAAGTAGACCCCAGTTCCATGAAAACTGTAGGAAATTCGTAGGAAAGTGGGCGAAACTCAGTGACGTCTCCTATGGAGCAGCATTAGGAAAAGGGACTGTTTCAAAGGTAGATGCATTTCTACCCCTCAGAATACCCAGATATGACCTGCATACTATCTTTCACTGGTTTGTCCACCCACAGCCTTCAATACAAAGTGTGTTTCTAAGCTCCATAAGCATCACTAGAAACTTTTAAAAAGTGAGAGTTCCTGCCTTCAGGAGCCTCACTGTTTATTTGTACAAAAACTTAATAGATTTTAAATTTCTTATTAAAAATAAAAGAATATTTTAAGAAAACAAGCAATTATATTCACTTTACAGCAGTTATTTAATATTGAAATATATCATCATAATTAGCAATAATTGGAATTGATTTTTAGGTATATTAACTATAATAGAGTTATTTAAATGGGGTGAAATTTCCTTTATTAAGAAAAGTTAGTTCAAAAATAAGTAAATTTGCATTTCTCTAATGATTAGTGATGTTGAGCATCCTTTCATGTGTTTGTTGGCAATCTGTATATCTTCTTTGGAGAAATGTCTATTTAGGTCTTCTGCCCATTTTTGGAATGGGTTGTTTGTTTTTGTGATATTGAGCTGCATGAGCTGCTTGTAAATTTTGGAGATTAATCCTTTGTCTGTTGATACGTTTGTAAATATTTTCTCCCATTCTGAGGGTTGTCTTTTCACCTTGTTTATGGTTTCCTTTGCTGTGCAAAAGCTTTTAAGTTTCATTAGGTCCCATTTGTTTATTTTTGTTTTTATTTCCATTTCTCTAGGAGGTGGGTCAAAAAGGATATTGCTGTGATTTATGTCATAGAGTGTTCCGCCTATGTTTTTCTCTATAAAAAGAAATGAAATTGAGTTATTTGTAGTGAGGTGGATGGACCTAGAGTCTGTCATACAGAGTGAAGTAAGTCAGAAAGAGAAAAACAAATACCATATGCTAACACATATATATGGAATCTAAAAAAAAAAAAAAAAAAAAAAAATGGTCTGAAGAACCTAGGGGCAGGACAGGAATAAAGACGAAGACATAGAAAATGGACTTGAGGACACGGGGAGGGGGAAGGGTAAGATGGGAAGAAGTGAGAGAGTGGCATGGACTTATATATACTACCAAGTGTAAAATAGATGGCTAGTGGGAAGCAGCCACATAGCACAGCTCGGTGTTTTGTGACCACCTAGAGGGGTGGGATAGGGAGGATGGGAGGGAGACGCAAGAGGGAGGAGACATGGGGATATATGTATATGTAGAGCTGATTCATTTTGTTACAAAGCAGAAATTAACACACCATTGTAAAGCAATTATACTCCAGTAAAGATGTTAAAAAAAAAAAAAAAAGTAAAGAGGCCTAACTTAAAATCTCTTCATTTTTTAACATAGAATGAAACTATTATTTCAGCCATTTGGCCTTCTTTAGTATAAAGTTCATTAGCATGTAATAGTTTAGTTTGGCCGTATAAAGAAAGTTAAGAAAGTATATTCCTGTAGATTCTACTTTTTGTAAACCCTACAAATGGTTTAAGTATTGCCACAAGCAGAATTCGTTTGCATCATTTGAACTGGCTATATCACTGGCTGAAGCCCACTGTAGCCCAATATGTAAAACTAGAAGAAAAATAATTTAATTGTAACAAGTCTCCTAAAGCCAGCAATTGAGGAGCAGATTATGTAAAGGTAATTTGCCTATTCAGTTTAAAACCTTATATAAGTCATAAGAGTATACTACTAAAAAGAGTGGTAGATTTCAGAGGATAGCACTTCATCTTCTTAAATGCCTAAAGAACTTTAAAGGACTCTCATTATTTCATAATCAGAAAGTCTAAAACTTGCACTCTAAAATTGTTTCTGAACAATATGTCAAGAGCACATTTGTCAAAAATATCCTATTGTAGATAGGCATTTTGGAATGCAAAATGGTCATCCTAGTTTTAAAAGGGGGCAGGGATTACTGAGATGACATATAATGTACAATATATTTTTGATGAAGCTTTTTGAGAGTCTAGAATATGCTCTCACTTACTGGTAGGATTAAAAATATAACTTTACACAAGGGGGAAAAAAACCTTAAGTGCTATTTAGGGAAACTATATGGTGTGCTGTGCATTTATCCAGAATCAGTACAATTTTTCTTTCATGCCTGTGACATTGGTCATTAATCTTTGCAAGCAGCCAAGTGGAAATCTGAGGTGCCATCCACGCATAGCATTATATTCGTAGACTACTAGTAGCACATTTTAAAGTTCAGCTTACTGAATCATTGAGCAACTTACTTTCTCTAAAAGAAATTTCCTTTGATCCATACCTGTCAAAGTGGCAATGATCAGAGATTTTTACTGAATTACTTTTAGCATCATCATTTTTCAAAGCAAGAAAGCATACTTTGATTGTGGTTGAAAATACCTTGAAGGGCATTAAATTTGCAGAGAAATGGCATCTTAAGTGTAATCAGAGTTTTAGCAAATCAAGGTCTAACTTCTTTCTTGGGAATCAATGCCACTTCTTAATTTAGGATTTTAGCTGGCACTGATCAGGAACCACTAGGAAGGTCTCAAGAATTACATCAGTTTCATGATAGCTGAATACTGCCAAACACATCCCACTTCAGGTTAGAGGTCAAGGTGATTGTGGAAGAGTTATCTTAGGCACACATAGTTTATATATGTCTTAATTATTATTAAAAATAAACTGAAGATATTCAGAAGACCTAGACATAAACCTGGTCTCATCTCTTGCTGGCTGTGTGACCTTGGACCAAGAACATGCCTCTCATAATATTCATCTAGAAAATAACAATATGGCTTGCTCTACCTAACATACTAAATGCCTATAAAGTTCAACTGAAATTATGCATGTAAGTGTGACATTCCGATCTTAAATGCTATGCAAGAGAAGACTTGATTATCACCTGGCTACATTTTTGCCTCTTTACCTTTCAAGTGTCACCTTCCCATAGCATTTCAAGATACGATGGTCTGTTCCACACTCATTCCTAAACTAGTTCACACACCTACTCCTGACTCCTAAGTGTGACTCTCTGTTTTAGGCTACATTGCATGCCTGGTCTCACCCTAGGATTCTTCCATAAGGTGATACTCCCGCCAAAGTGGGCCCAGGGGAGGGGGCTGCACTTCTCTCCACTTCCCTGCCCTTAGTTTCTCATGTGACTGATGCAAGGCTGTTGTGTCAGCAGATTAAGAAAGGTTAGGCATCTTGGAGGAGAAAGTACAACACACTGTGGCAGAGGGAATGAATTTTAAAACCATACAAGGTACCTCAGTTCTTACAAGTTTATCACAGGAACACCCACTTAGAATTTTCCTTCAGGCTAGACATCCATGGGTTTACCAGATAATGACCCTGCGTCATTCTCTCTTCCTCCAACCTACAAGTTCCAAATTCCTATTCCTCTCCTTGCCACCCACCCCAAAGTAGTCTATAAGCCTCCCTATGCATAATCCCTCCCGAAATAAAGATAAGTATTAAGGAAAATAATGTCACTCTGCTCCATTTCTATGCCCTTACCAATAAATCAATTTTTTAAATTATTTTTAAACAGGTGTTAGATGTGTATGTGTATTTGTTTTGGTGGTGGTTGTTTGATAATTATTAACATTCTAGGTAGAATTGTCACACCCAAGAAGAGTGAGAAACTATTTATATTTACAAATGTTGATGCAAAAATACGAAATAAAATCTTTCTGAACAAAAATCAGCAGTATGTTAAAAGAATAAAGTCATGAATATTTGGAGTTTATTCTCATATTGGAAAGTGAGTCAATATTAAGAAATGTAAAGCTATTATTCTCCTTACTAACAGAGCTAACACAAAAATTATATGATTACACTTAAAGGTACTGGAAAGGTATTTGACAAAATTGAAAACCCATTCTACAGAAATCATTCAATTATATAGGAAAAACCAACTTTAAAATTATGAATATATTTATGTATAATTTCACATATAAGTAGGATTATATATATGATATATATGCATATATATGAAATACTAGAGGCATTTCCATCAAAAATAGGGGAAATTTTTAAAAACTTATTGCTATTATCTATACTATTTAACATTTCACTATAGGTATAAGCCAATATAGTTAGAAATAAAAAATTAGTTAAAAACTTCTAGTTTTAGAAGATATGACCATAACCTGGCAAAGGCAAGAATATATTGAAAGATTATTACAAAAAAACAAAACAAAACTGTAAGGAAGTTTTAAAAAGGCACAAAAAGAGAAGATTGTTTTTAGAGTAGCAACCAAAAATATAAAATATATAGGAACAAGCTTAACAAGAAATATGTAAACCATACATGAGGAAATTTTTTAAACACCACTAAAAATTCAAAAAATCACTTGAACAAATGGAAACCATACAATTGTCTTAGGCAGGAAGCCAATACCACATCATTCTTACCAAGGTCATTTATAAAACTTAAAACAAATAAATATACTAATATGTATTTATTGTTATAGAGAAAGGGTATCTTATTCCAAACTTCACTGGGGAAAATTAAAAAGTAAAATTTCAATCAGTAAATTAAAAAATATAATAATGATGATGGGAAACAGCCACAACAGATATTAAAACATGATAAATTCTCAAAACTAAAAAGTAGAATACCACATGTCACTATAATTACAACAAATAGAAGAAAATTTACAAAACCAGAAATAGGGTATCAAAATGGTAGAGTAGGAAGACCCTTAGCTCAATTCCTCCCACAAACACAATAAAACTACAACTATATATATATGTTCCAGGTATACATATATACAACAACTCTCTCTTGAGATTGACTTGAGGAATAACAGAATGACTCTTCTAAAACTAAGGATATAAAGAAAAGAACACACCAAAATGTGTAGAAGGGGAAGAGAAGTGATCTAGTTAGGTCCTCCCTTAGGAGAAAGGGGTTTGAACCCCACATTGGGTACTCCAGACCTGGAGCCCAGTACTGGAAAGATAAGCCCCCTTAAATGGTTTTGGAAACAAGAAGGGCTTATGACAAGGAGAGCCAGAGGACTATAGAGAACTGAGATTTTGCTCATAAAAGGCACACAAACAGATTTATTCTCTCCAAGTCCCAGAGAAGAGGCAACAGATTAAAAAACAGCAGGCACTCTAGCCAGCCTCCTGAGACCAACTCAGCACCCTAGCCCACACCAGGCTCCAGTTCCATCCTTACTCCCCCCCAAGCTGGCAGCCCTCAGTGCATCAGGGGAGAAGCCCCAGACCACTCTGGGCTCCAGCTCTAGTCCCCTGCTCCAGACAGCCTAGCCAAGGCGGTGGCCACCAGTGCACTCCAGGAGAAGCCCCAGCCCATACCAGACTTTGAATCCAGCCCATCCTGCCAAGGTGACAACCCAATGTGCCCTGGAAAAAGCCCCAGCTTTCAGTTGCTTCAGCTTCAGCCCTCCTGCCAAAGCCACTGGGCACAGCCTGCATAGGGACACTCCTACACAAAGACACAACTTTAAGACCAGGGTAAGTAACTGTTTTGCCTAATTCCATAAAGACAGAGAAAGTCAAACAAAGTGAGAAGATAGAGGAAAATGTTTCAAACAAAAGAACAAGACAAACCCCGGGGCAGGGAAAGAAAAAATGAAACAGAGATAAGTGGGTTACTTGATAAAGCATTCAAAGTAATGGTCATAAATATGCTTACTGAATTCAGGAGAAGAGTGAAATAATGCAGTGAGAACTTCAACAAAAATTAGGAAATATAAAAGGAACGAATCAGAGCTGAAGAGCACAATAACTGAAATTTTAAAAATGCATTAGGGGAAATCAACAGCAGATGATTAGGTTATAAAGAATGCATAAGCAACTTGGAAGACAGAATAGTGAAAATGACCCAAAGAGAACAGTAAAAAAGGTTTTAAGAAAATGATGATAGTTTAAGAGACCTCTGAGATGGCATCAAGCATATTAACATTTGCATAATTGGGGTCCCAGAAGAAGAAGAGAGAGAAAGGGGCAGAAAATGTATTTCATGAAATAATGACTGAAAACTTCCCTAACCTGAGGAAGGAAACATATATCCAGGTCCAGGAAGCACAGACAGACTCAAATAAGATGAACCCAAAGAGAGCCACATCTAGACATATCATAATTAAAATGGCAAATTTTAAAGCTAAAGAGAGAACTTTAAAGGCATCAAGAGAAAAAACAAAGAGTACAAAGGAAAGTACATACAAAGAAACTCCCATAAGGCTATCAGCTGACTTTTCAGAAGAAACTTTGCAGGTAAGAAGGGAGTGAAATGATATATTTAAAGTGATAAAAGGAAAAAACCTACAGCCATGGATACTTTACATGGCAAGGTTATTACTCAGAATTGAAGGAGAGATAAAGAGTTCCCCAGACAAGAAAAACTAAAAGAGTTCAGCAGCACTAAACCAGCATTACAAAGAAATGTTAAAGGGTCTTCTCTAACTGAAAATGAAAAGGCCATAACAAGAAATAAGAAAATATATGAAGGGAAAAAAAATCTCACTGGTAAAGGCAAATATATAGTAAATGCATTAGATCAATCACTTAAAAGCTAGTATAAATGTTAAAAGACAAAAGTCATGAAATCAAATATATCTATAAAAGTAGTTAAGAAATACACATGTAGATGTAAAATATGATATCAAAAGCATAAAGTGTGACAAGGGACATAAAAGATGTAGAGCTTTTAGAATGTGTTTGAACTTAAATGACTATCAGTTTATCAATAAACCAAAAACCTGCAATAGACAACAACAAAAAAAACCAGAGAAAGAAACCCAAACATATCAAAAAAGAAAATCAAACCACAGGGACAAGACTTAAAAGGAGAAAAGAACAGTGAAGAACTACAAAACAACCAGAGAATAAGTAACAAAATGGCAGTAAGTACATAGCTATCAGTAATCACTTTAAGTGTAAATGACTAAGTATACGATGGCTTTATGGATAAAGAAAGATCCATCTATATGCTGCCTATAAGAGACTCACTTCAGAGCTAAAGACACACACAGACGGAAAGTGAAGGGATGGAAAAAGATATTCCATGCAAATGGAAACAATAGGAAAGATGGAGTAGCAATACTTGTATCAGATAAAATAGAGTTTAAACAAAGTCTATAAAAAATGATGAAGAAGGGCATTACATAACAATAAGGGGTCAATCCAAGAAGAGGTTGTAACATTCATAAACATGTGTCTACCTAACAGAGGAGTACCTAAATATATAAAGCAAATATTAACAGATATAAAGGGAGAAATTGACAGTAACACAATAACAGTAGGAGACTTTAATACTCCACTTACATCAAAGGATAGATTATCCAGACAGAATATTAACATGGAAACAGTGCCCATAAATGACACATTAACCAGATAGACTTAACAAATATCTACAAAAATTTCCATCCCAAAACAATAGAACACACATTTTTTTCAAGTACACATGGAACATGATCAAGGATAGATCACATACTAGGCCACAAAACAAGTTTGAATAAATTTAAGAATACTAAAACCATATCAAGCATTATTTCCAAACACAATAGTATGAAACTAGAAGTCAATTACAGGAAGAAAACAGAAAAAAAAACCACAACCAAAACAAAAAACACATGGAGACTAAATAACGAGCTACTAAAAACGAATGGCTCAATGAAAAAATCAAAGAGGAAATCAAAAAACACCTTGAAACAAATGGAGATAGAAACACAACTTTCCAAAACCTGTCAGATGCCACAAAAGCAGTTCTTAGAGGGAAGTGTATAGCAGTACAGACCTACCACAAGAAACAAGAAAAATCTCAAAGAAACAACCTAACTTTACACCTAAAGGAATTAGAAAAAAGACCAAAGCCCAAAGTTAGTATAAGGAAGGAAATAATAAAGAGTGGTAATAAATGCACAACATTGTAAATCAGCTATACTTCAATGAAAAAAGAGTGGAAATAAATGAAATAGAGATCAAAAAACACCAGAAAAGATCAATAAAACTAAGAGAAGTTTTTTTGAAAAGATAAACAAAATTGATAAAACTTTAGCCAGACACATCAATAAAAAATGAGAGAGGGCCCAAATAAATAAAATTTAAATGAAAGAGGAGAAGTTACAACTGATATCACAGAAATACAAATAATCATAAAATAATACTACAAACAATTACATGCCACCAAATTGGACAACCTAGAAGAAATGGATAAATTCCTAGAAACACAATCTTGCAAGACTGAGTCAGGAAGAAATAGAAAATCTGAACAGCCTGATTACAAGTAATGAAACTGAATCAATAGTCAAAAAACTCCCTGCAAACAAACATCCAGGACAAAATGGCTTCACAGGGGAATACTACCAAATGTTTAAAGAAAAGTATATGCCTATCCTTTTCAAACTAATCCAAACAACTGAAGACAGAATGCTTCCAGACTCATTCTATGAGGCCAGCATTACCCTGATACCAAAACCAAAGACATTACAAAAAAAAAAAAAAAAAAAAGGAAAAAAGAAAGGAAGGAAGGAAGGAAGGAAAGAAGGAAGAAAATTACAGGCCAATATCCCTGATGAACATAGATGTAAAAAACCTCAACAAAATATTAACAAACTAAATTCAACAATTCATTAAAAGTATCATATATCATGATCAAGTGGGATTTATTCCAAGGAGGCAGGATGGTTCAGTATCTGCAGATCAATCAACATGATACACCACCTTAAAAAATAAAGGATAAAAATCACATGATCACCACAAAAATTGCAGAAAAAGCATTTGACAAAAGTCAACACCCATTCATGATAAAAACTCTCAAAAAAGTTGGTATAGAGGGAACATATCTCAACAATAAAAAGGCTAGTTATGACAAACACACAGCTAACATCATACTCAACAGTGAAAAGCTGAAAACTTTTCCTCTAAGATCAGGAACAAGACAAGGATGCCCACTCTCACCACTTTTACTCAACTTAGTAGTAAAGTCTTGGCCACAGCGATCAAACAAGAAAAAGAAATAATGGCATCCAAATTGAAAGGGAAAAAATAAAACTGTCACTCTTTGCAGATGACATGATACTATATATAGAAAACCAAAAGACTCTACCAAAAAACTGTTAGAACTTACAGTTGCAGGACACTAACAATGAATATCAGAAAGAGAATCAAGAAAAAATCCTGTTTATAATCACATCAGAAAGAATAAAATGTCTGGGAATAAATTTAGCCAAGGAGGTGAAAGACTTGTACTCTGAAAACTATAAGACATTGATGAAAAATCGTGAAGAAAATAAATAAATAGAAAGATATTCCATATCCATGAATTGGAAGAATTATATTGCTATAATGTCCATACTACTCAAAGCAATCTACAGATTCAATGTAACCCCTATCAAAATACCCATGGCATTTTTGACAGAACTAGAACAAATAACCTAAAATTTGTATAGAACCACAGAAGACCCTGAATAGCCAATCTTGAGAAAGAAGTACAAACTTGGAGGTAGCATGCTCCCTGACTTCAAACTAATACAAAGCTACAGTAATAAAAACAGTATGGTACTGGCACTAAAGCACGTGCATAGATCAATGGAACAGAATAGAGATCCCACAAACAAACCTATGTACGCATGGTCAATTAATCTCTGCCAAAGGGGGCAAGAATATACAATGGGGAAAAAGATAGTCTCTTCAATATGTGGTGTTGGGAAAACTGGACAACTACATGTAAAAGAATCAAACTGGACTAGTTTCTCATAACACATGCAAAAATAAACTCTAAATGGATTAAAGACCTAAAACCATAAAACACCTAGAAGAAAATGTAAGTAATATAATCTTTGAAATCAGTCTTAGCGATATTTTTTTGGATCTGTCTCCTCAGGTAAGGGCAGCAAAAGCAAAAATAAACAAATGGTATCACATCAAACTAAAAAGCTTTGCATACTGTAGGAAACCATCAAAAAACAAAAAAGCAACCTATTATTGGGAGAAGATATTTACAAATGATATGTCCAATAAGGGATTAATATACAAATTATGTTAAGAATTCACATAACTCAGTATCAGAAAAACCACATAATCCTATTAAAAAATGAGCAGAGGACCAGAATAGGCATTTTTTTTCCCAAAGAAGGCATACCAATGACCAACAGGCACAGGAAAATATGCTCAACATCACTAATCATCAGGGAAATGCAAACCAAAACTACAATGAGGTATCACCTCACACTTGTCAGAACCACTGTCATCAAAAAGACCAGAAAACACAAGTATTGGTGAGGATGTGGTGAAAAGGTAACCCTCATATACTATCGGTGGGAACGTAAATTCATGCAGCCACTAGAGAAAACAGTATGGAGGTTCCTCAAAAAGTTAAAAATAGAACTACCATACAATCCAGCAATTTCTCTCCTGGGTATTTATCAAAAAAAAATACAAAAACACTAATTTGAAAAAACATGTGTACCCCAAACTTCATTGCAGCATTATTTACAATAGCCAAGATATGGAAGCAACCTAAGTGCCCATCAACAGATGAATGGATAAAGAAGATGTGGTGTATATATATATACAATGGAATATTACTCAGCCATTAAAAAAGAAAAAAAAGAAATCTTGCTATTTGCAACAATATGAATGAACGTGAAGGTATTATGCTTAGTGAAATAAGTCAGACAGAAAAAGACAAATACTGTACGTTTTCACTTATATGCAGAATCTAAAAAGCAAAACAAATATAACAAAACAGATTCACAGATACAAAGAACAAACTAGTGATTACCAGAGAGGAAGGAGGTTGGGGGATGGGCAAAATAGGTGAAGAGAATTAAGAGGTACAAAGCACCAGTTGTAAAATAAATAAGTCAAAGTGTTATAATGTACAACACAAGGAATATAGTTGATAATATTATAATAACTTTGTACAGTATGTAATCTATAAAAAATTGAATATGTTGCACACATGAAACTAATACAGTATTGTAAGCCAACTGTACTTCAATTAAAAATAATTTACTTATTAAAAATAAAAATCTAAAAACAGACCCAAATATATGTGAGAATTTAGTGTATGTTAAAGGTGGCGTTTTAGATCAGTTGGATAAAGATGGACAAGTCAATACAAAGAGTTAAAATAACTGGGAAAAAGTTGGTTTCATGTTTTTCACCTTACATGAAGAAAACATCCAAATAGAACAAAGAATTAAATATAAAAATTATTTATTAAGAACACATGGGAGTGGATGACTGAGGAGATCCACATGTCTGCTCCCCAGCAAAACTCATTAAAAAATAATAATAATAACCATTTAAAGTCTCTAGAAATGATACTAAGGACATACAACAAATGACAAAATATTTATTTCATAAAATCAACTAAAATATGGGCACAGCCTTGGTGTGCCCAACCCTGAGAAAGAACATCAGAGCCCTCATACTGCAGGGGCAAACTGATTAGATTGAAATAATCTAGTCAGTCACTAAACAAACAAGTAACAATAACAAGCCTGAAGAGGAGAGGGCCAGTTTCCAACAAATAATTACTAAACATGCAAAGAAACCGAAAAGTATGACCCCTGCACCAGAAAAAAGGAAAAAAATAAACAGGCAACAGAACCTGCCTGTGAGAGTGGCCAGACGTTAGAATTAACAGACAAAAACTTCAAAGTTGCCATTGTTAATATGTTCAAAGAACTAAAGGAAACAATGATTAAAGAAACAAAGAAGTAAAGAAAGGAACAATAGTGCATCAAGTAGTGGCTATCAATGAAGAGATAGAAATTAATGCTGAAAGACTGGATGATTCTCCCTAAAATCAGGAACAAGACAGGGTGTCTGCTCTCCTTAATTCTATTCAACACCGCATTGGAGTTTCCAGACAGGGCAGTTAGGCAAGATAGTGGGTATCCATACAGGAAAGGATGAAGTAAAACTATAACACTTTGCAGAGGACATGTTATTTTGTGTAAAAAGTCTGTTCCCAGGGATGTAAAACAAAGCCTAACTTCAGGGAAAAACCTCAACTGTTTGATCACACCACTCACTTCTCTACTTCCCCAAACCCAGTTCTTTCTAGCCTATTTACCTCTCCTATACAAGAATAACCCTTTTCTTCCTGACCTTTAGATGCTTGATTATCTTCCAGTTGTAGCATTCCCGCATTGTAATAGTCCCACTACCCTTATTACAATAATCATTTTGAATAAAATCTCCTAAATTGAGATTTTTCAGACACCTTGCAACTACTTTTGCAAAAATATCTGTTGTACCTTACAGGTATTTCATTGCAGAATTGCTTATGATAGCAAAATATTAGGAACAAATGGCCATGAATGGGACACAAGTCAATAAAATAGTAGTATATTAACACAATGAAATACTGTGAAGCTGCAAAAAAGAATGAGAAATCTACATTCAGTTTTAAAAACATCTTATTTTTAGGATTATTGTGCATTCAGTTCCCATTTCGTATGACTCAGTTCTATTTTTAAATTGATTTCAATGTGTATTTGAAGTTTTTTAAATTTAATTTTTTCTCCTTTATTATACTATTGTTTGTAGTTTATCGCTTGGTCAATTTTTATATAAAATATAAATTTTTTCAAGAAAGGCATAAATTGGAATATATGAACACAGGGATATCTGTAAAAAATCTGTTGCTTTCACACATAAATTAATTAGACAGCAATAAAAGTTTGGATTTATAAAAAAAAATCTGTAAAATGCATTATGAAGGAAGCAAACAAGGAACAGATTTGCATATATGGTATTCAGCCTTTTGTGGTAACAAAGTGAGAGTGCTATTAGCATATTTTTTATTTGCTTATATTTGCAGAAAAGATATCAATAAGAAGCATTTTAGGAATAAGGTGTAGGTAGATGGGAACAGTATACGTCTTTTTTTTTATCTTGTCTTGATTTTTGAACAATGTGAATGTATTGCCTATATAAACACACACACAAAGAAATTAGGCAGGGGAGCTATCTGAGAGCATTGCTTACCATCTAGATAATAAGCACTTTGAAGCCTACTTGCTGAGGATCCACTGTCATTAGTACTTCTCCTCCGGGAGGAAACAGCAGATTAGGCTACAGAAGTCTGTTTCATCATATTTCTGTGTTTCCAGGTGAAGCCTGCCTCTCTACCTCTTGAGTTAATCTTGGAGAGACATCACCAGGTTTGCATGCTGCACTCCAGTTTACCTCTTAGGACTCTCTCTTCACACCGTTCAAGAGTTGGCTCTAAGGTGTAAAGGGTCACGTTTGGAGTCATGGAGGCTTAGCAGTTTCTCAGAGGGAACCGTTCCTACAGTTTTCAACCCCATTTAGGCAATTTCTTCACCAAATTCAGATATCCATACCTGTGCCCACTGAGACATACCACCGCCTCCTTTGTCTTTGCCACTATTTTCTCAGAGTTGTTGGAGATTCTGGGTGGTAGAAAGAGGCAGTGATCTGACTTTTCAAACATTAAGATTTAAATAAAATTTGATTAAAAGCAGAAACATTTCTAAACTCATGTAACAATGAACTCCTTATTGATAGAAACCATGTGTTCCTCTTCATGTCTCTAATGTTTAGGATGATGCCTGGCACATAGTGTTTATAAAGTGATTGAAGAATGAATAAGTGGATGGAGAGATAAATTGTGTGTCACATTTCATAACTTTGCATATACTGTCTCCTACCAAATATCATATACTGTCTCCTACCAAAAAGCCTATACCTCAATCCTTATAAACCTGAGGCTATGTTATTAAAGTATACATACTTAGAATTGATACATATTCCAAGTGAACTGAACTTTCTATCTCTAGATTCATGACCTAAGGTCTGCCTTTGGCCTTTATTAATACAGCTGCACTTGCTTTTTGGGGGGATGACTCTTCACTCAGTTTCTCTCTTTACAGTCTTTACTTTCAACTTCCCATTATTGTTATAGAGTAGATTTAATTGTTAGCCACAGCTATTTGTTTCCCAGTGATGATCTCATAAAGATGGAGTATATGTCCACAGAGATTTCCCCAGGGTTCCTGATTCAGTAGGTCTGCAGTGGAGGCCAGAGAATTTGCATTTCTAATAAGTTCCTGAGTGATGCCGGATGCTGCTGGCTTGGGACCACAATTTTAGAAGCATATTTCATGGACCCCTCATGTCAGGGGTGCAAGAAGGTGAGGTCCACTGTAAAAGCATATTTTATATCATTGCTTGTATCTTCTCTCCCCGCATCACTTTGGCCAAAACTATACACATGGTTGAGCCCAAAACCAAGAAACAGGAATTCTTATTTTAAGCAAGCACTCGGATGAGACCATGTTGCTGGCCTGAGAACCATATGTGGAGGACCACTTGTTTTCTGTCTCACCCTTGGTTCTGAATTTTTCATCTTTTTTTTCTGTGTGCTGCATCTGGATAATTGTTTATTTTTAATCTTTCTCCCAGTTCTCTCTTCTGCTGTGTTCAGTCTCTTGTTACGTACAACCATTAATTTTTTAATATGGGTTATCTTGATATTCATTTAAAGAAATTCTGTTTATTTTTCAAGCCTACTATGTCACATTTATAAAATCTTACCTGCAGGTGATTTGTTGTTTGACATTATATATTTAAACAGAGTAAGCACAGTCATTTAAAAATTTATGTCTGAGGGTTGCAATTTGTTGAGTTCTGCTAATTCATATTCATGGTGCCTTGTTTCTCAGTGTGATTAGTTAATTTTTAAAAAATTAAGAGTCATTGGATTTGAAAAGTTATTTGTGAACATTCTCTGGGTCTAGGATACATGACCCTCTTTCAGAAACCCTTTAAACATGCTTCTGCCAAGTGCACAGAGTTACTACAAGTGAGGAATCACCTCACATAAAACTCATGTCGTGCGATTCCTTGGTAACCCTGGACTAAGCATACCCAGAGAGAAAATCCATACAAAGGCAGGTCCTTGGTCATAAATCCTCATTTCCGCCTTTCCATCTTGTTCTCCTGTCTTCCTCAGAGCCATGAAGTCCCTGCAGATTCAGGAGCACGTGGGAAAGAGTGGAATTAAATCTAGTATGCCATTATCCAGAGGATGTGGGTCTTTGAGAACCCAACTTTACTGGGAAAAGGAATTCTATAGGACTCTAGACCCTGGTCAGGTCCTGGGCCTTAACTTCTGTCTTTCTTGCTATGTAATGCTATCAACCCAAACCCCAAGAGAAATTCATGAGCAAATACCCCAAAGGCAAAAATAGATTTAGTGTTTATATCTCTGCTAGCAGGTTGTTATATAAATATTGGGCCGTGTTGTCTTTCTGACTCCACACTGGTTTATAACATGCTTTTTTGATAACACATTTCTTCCAGCAACTCTTATTATTTTTAGTTCGAGAGTTGATCTAAGTAACCCCATCTTTCATTACCAAAAACTAGAACTACCGTTGATGTTAAAATATGTATTTTGACAAGAATGTAGATAATGTTGATAGATCCTAGGTGTAAATGTCTTTAGAGGTACGAGTAATACCTTTTTTTTTTTCATTCTACTTTAAATATATTCCTTTACTTGAATGATAAAACCCCACTGTGAAGCAATTTAGGCTAGCCTTAGATGACTTTGAAATCAGCATTCTCAATCCTACTATAGCATATGGCTTTTGTTCTATTTTATAACTAATGTTTCACCATAAGATTATGACTTTTTTTGGCACTCACTAGAAACCAGCTATTTGTTACAAAATGAAATTTTGACTTCTAGGTAGAGTAAGGGTAAGTAAAAATTTAAAATAAGAGGCTTAATTCTCCCATTTAAAAACAAGGGAGGAGACTCATCTCCCCCCATCTCTTCTTAGAATATGTACTTCAGAAAACTTGTAAGTTCTTTCTCAATCTCTTTGAAATGTATGTAAATCTTTTTAAAAGCTAAATAAGCCTCTTTCCAGTTTCACTGCCTAGGACTGCGTTCCTCAAGTGCCTGGGAACCATCTCTTTGGAATGTAATCATCCAGGATGGTACCCCTACCTGCCAGTTCCCATGGGAGCCTTGCAGCCTAACTTCAGCCAAGGCTGCCTCTCTCCAAATTGCAAACCTACCTTCCATTATAGAGGTATGAAAAGTTCATTTTTTCCTGTAGATAAAGCCAATTAACTAACACAGATGGCCACTCCAATTAACAAATAAATTTATAATGAATAAATGGTGCTGAAGTCCTCTTAAATGAAGACTGGTTTTGTTTATCTTGAGAAAAATCTGTACAGTGGGTGTATCTTCTTGGTTACATAAAAGAGTAAGATTTCTTTATAATCCCTGAACTCTTTTTAGTGGATTATATGTGATACATGTTACATTCTGGTTTAATGCTTATTCAATAATAAAAATTGTTTTCTTTCCTTCCTATCTTTGTAGAGAAGGTTTCTGGGTTGAGAGGAGATTATGTTTTTAGTTATATTTCCACAATACTACCAAACTACATCTTAAATGAACTGTTATTAAGTATATAACGAAACAGATAGTGAGAAGCCCTTAAACAAACTAGAACATATAAAAGAAAATATCTGTTGACAGCTGGCTAGGGTGTGCTTAACCGTATATGGAATTAAAACTTTGTAATGTAGTTAGAAATGTTATTTTTAAATATTCATTAAAGGTAGACATATTTGTTTTGCAATATTTAGAATGATAGATATAATGCCACTAATAAATGCTTATACTTTGTATTTTTGGAGTATTGTCATCTATAATTATGGTTCAGTATTATAAACTTATAACAGATTTCAACACATAAAAGCATTGAAACTTGGTGTATTAGAAGTTGAGTAATGCTGTTATGATTATACATATTCTATGAATAAATAGATTGAGATAAAATATAGTATCATAATGTGAATTAATGAACCAATTAGTAATGATTTCCATAACATCGAAGTTCCTCAATCCTCATTTCCAAAATCCTAATTCACATTCACATCATGCTATTTCTTAATTAATCCGAGTTACCCAGCCTACAAATATAAATAAAATAATAAATGTTAGTACTTTTGTAAACTATGTGGGAAGGTTTCACCTACTGTCATTTATTTCATTATTACTGGGCTTTTTTCCCACTTTTCAAGCTAGCAACGTCCTTACTATTCCTGTTCCCCATATTATGCAGTTAAAGTTGTTGTTTTAATTGTGTGTGTGTGTATATATGTATGTGTGTGTCAAATCTTAATTAATTAGCCATGTTCTCTGAACATTTTTTTCAAATATAAAGCTTTGATCCCTTCCAAAAAAAATCAAGTTCTCCCATTTAGCCTTAACGTTCTCTATTGCCCCCACTATACATCTTCATATTTATATCCTCGACTACCCCAAACATTCCAATCAAATTAGGCCACAGTACTTGTCATCATTCACAAGGCAATGACTATTTTTAACTGGTACCTTTAGCCATTTTTCTTGCTACATTTGAAATGGCCAGCACTCCTTTCTTAGTATCTAAATACAAACCATCTCTCATGATTCAGCTTAAGCTTCCCCTCCTTCATTTTCCAGGAAGATTCTCATCAATGTAGAGATCTCTTTCCTATAATCTTTATTAAACTAAACAGGACCACACATCTGAAACTTCCTATTCGCCAAAATCCTTAATATATTACCAGATACTACAATTTTCCTGTATACAAATTACCTTTCCAAGACTTAGATGAGCCTGATTATTTATCAACTATACTATTAGTATAACATAATTTCTAAATGCATGTGATTGTTAGGAATTTTCAAATGTCTGCTTTCCCTTCTTGCCCTTCCAGGCCTCTATTCACTATACTTCATGACTTTTTGTGCTTGAAGTGGCTATTCTATAAAAGATTTTTTATTATTCCTGGCTATGAAAAGAGGTTTTTAAAAAAATTTCATTTGTGATCTAATCATCTGATGATAATTCTGCTTCTCAGAATTCTAGCCCTATGCCTTTCAGTTATTAGTAATGAACACTAAAAAATATAAACTATATCAGAAAGGGGAAGTCCCAAATGTCTTAGAGAAGCCATTGAAGTAAACTAAGAAGTGCATTTTTAAAATGGAAAATCTACTATATCTACAGTTGTTGAGATGATGCAATTACCAGACGGATTTCCTAGAGAGGTGAATCATATGCTATAAAGTTTGTAATTTGAACTTATGATAATCATAATTAACAGGTTGTTTTAAATAAGTAATAAAACTCCAAAGTTAAAATTTATTTACCACTTATTATAGTCACTGTACACAAAGCATTATTTATGTTGCCATACAACATGTGATAAAAGGAAGAAAAACTGGAGTCACACACCTGCTTCTGTCTACCTTGGAAAAATCATTTAATTTCCTTAATTTTCTCATCCAGAAATTGAGTGTTGAACTAGAATACCCATTCTTCAATTATCACTGAATCTTTTTACTTCATTCTATAGAACTTTCTCCTGATCCTTTATTTTCACAGAAACAAGATTCAACCTCTTACCAAGATATAAAATTCCCTCTGGGAACATCAGCACAATGGTGGACTAGGAAGCTACAGGCCATCGTTTCCCCAAAGACATATCAAATTAACAACAATATATGGCCCAGAATATATCTGTGAGAACTCCAGAGATCCATTGAGAAGTATAGCACCCTGGCCATTGTAAAACTAAGAATGAATTCCAATGAAAAGTGCAGAAAAATTTGCAGTGTTTGGCATACTCTTTGTGCTCCTCTCCCTATGCAGCATAGTGTGAAGCAACCAATAGGAAGCCTCCATACTGAGGTTCCTCCCTCAAGAAAGAAACAAAGGAATAGACCCTGCATCCAACATCCAGGTTTGCCTGGGGTCTACGTAAAGCAATATTTTCTCTCACCTGATTCAGACCACTAACAGGTAAGTGCCAGAGTTTAGACAATGCTGAAAACAGAGGTGAGCAGCATGTTAGAGCTGCAGTTGCACAGGCAGACACCAGTGAGAGCAATAGATGAGAAAATGTTTGAGAAATACTAGAATTTCCAGCCAGCTGACTGATGAATGCCTTTCCCTGCAAGAAGCCAATATGCAAAGACTGGGAGAGATGGCTGTTTTTTCAAATACCCAAAAATCCCAGAAAAACAAAAACAAAAAACAAGGCATACAAAGAAACAGGGAAGCATGGCCCAATCAAAGGAACAAAATAAACTTCAGACACCAACCCTAAAGAAATGTAGATCTATGAGCTGCCTAAGAAAAAATTAACTGTCATAAAAATGTTCAATGTGGCTAAAAAACAAAACAAAAAACAGACAACTAAATGAAATCAGGAAAATGATGGATGAACAAAATGAGAATATCAACAAACAGATGGACTATAAAAATGAACCAAACAGAAATTCTGGAACTGAAAAAGACAATAACTAAACTGAAACATTCACTAGATGTGTTCAACAGCAAACTTGATCAGGCAAAAGAAAGAATGAGCAAACTTGAAGGCAAGTCATTTGAAATCAACAAGTCAGAAGAGTAAAAACAAAAAAGCATAAAGAAAAGTGAAGAGTGACTAAGGGCCTTATGGGATACGATCAAGGGGATGAATACACACATTATGAGAATCTCAGGTGAAGAGAGAGAGAGAATGTGGAAGAGAACTTTGAAGAAATCATGGCAGAAAACTTCCCAAATCTGAGAAAAGAAATGAACACACAGATTCAAGAAACTGAAAAATCTCCAACTAAAAACAAAACCCAAGAAGAGTCATACTGAGACATAATATAATCAAACTGTCTAAAGTCAAAGACAAAGAGTGAATCTTGAAAGCAAAAAAAGAAAAGTTATTTGTCACATACAAGGGATAGTCCATAAGACTATCCAGTGGATTTTTCAGCAGAAACTTAGTAAATCAGAAGTGAGTAAGATGATATGTTCAAAGTACTGAAAGAAAAAAGGAAACGTTCAAGCATGGACACCATATCTAACCAAACTGCCCTTTAAAAATGAAGTAGAAATTAAGAAACAAAAGCTGATGGAGTTGAGTTTATTACCACTAGATCTGCTCTACAAGAAATGCAAAAAGGAGTCTTTCAAGTTGTAATGAAAGGATGGTAGACAGCAAAACAAAAGCCATACAAAAATATAAGTTTCTTCAGTAAAGGAAAATACATGGACAAATATAGTAATCTGTACTATTGCAATTTTGGTGCATATAATTTAAATGACAAAACACTTAAAAATAACATAACTCATGTTAATAGATATGAAATATAAAGATGTAATTTGTGATATCAATAACATAAAGTGGAGGGAGTAGAGTTGTAAGAAGTAGAATCTTTATGTGCAATTAGAGTTAAGTTGTTTTCAGTTTAAAATGGGTGCTATAAATTTACAATGTTTTATGCAATTGCAATGGTAATTGCAAAGAAAATATCTATAGAATATTCACAGAAAGAAATGAGAAGGGAACATCACTGTTCCAAATCACCAAAACAAAAGGAAAGGCAGTAAGTGAAGCAAGGAGAGACAAAGAGCTACAAGATCTACAGAAAAAAACAAAATGGCAGTAGCAAGTACTTTCTTATCAGTAATTAAATATATATGGATTAAACTCCTCAATCAAAGACGTATATTGGCTGATTGGATAAAAAACAGGATCCAACTATCTGCTGTCTACAAGACTCACTTTAGATCTAAGTACACACATAGGCTGAAAATGAAAAGATGGAAAATAATATGTCAAGCAAATGGTAATCAAAAGACAGCAGAAGTGGCTATATTAATATTAGACACAATAGACTTCTAAATAAAAATACTACAAGAGAAAGAAGGATATATAATAATAAAAGTAATAATTCACTAAAAAGATACAACAATTAAAATATTTAGGCAACAAACTTCAGAGCTTGTAAATATATGAAGCAAACTTTGACAGAATTGAAGGGAGAAATAGATAGCAACAAAATACTAGTAGGAGACTTCAATATCCCACTGTCAATGATGGATAGAACAACCAGACAGAAGATCAATAAAGAAATAGAGGATTTGAACAGCACTATAGCCCAATCGAAACCAACAGTCATTTACAGACCACTCCACCCAACAGCAGAATATACATTCTTCCCAAGTGCATATGGAACATTCTCTATGACAGCCCACGTGTTAGAGCACATATCTTCACAAATTCAAGAAAATTAAAATTGTACAAAGTATCTTTTCTGATCACAATGAAATAAAAATTAAAAATCAATAGTTCAAGGAAAACTAGAAAATCCACAATTAGGTGGAAATTATACAATGCACTATTAATCAGCAAATGGATCAAAGCAGAAGTCACAGGGAAATTAGAAAATACTTCAGATAAGTAAAAATGAAAACACAACATACCAAAACCAATGGGATGCAGTGAAAGCAGTGCTAAGAAGGAAGTATGTAGCTATAAATATGAACATTAAAGAAAAAGACGGGCTTCCCTGGTGGCACAGTGGTTGAGAATCTACCTGCTAATGCAGGGGACACAGGTTCAAGCCCTGATCTGGAAAGATCCCACATGCCGCGGAGCAACTAGGCCCGTGAGCCACAACTACTGAGCCTGCACGTCTGGAGCCTGTGCTCCACAACAAGAGACCACGATGGTGAGAGGCCCGCGCACTGCGATGAAGAGTGGCCCCCGCTTGCCACAACTAGAGAAAGCCCTCACACAGAAACGAAGACCCAACACGGCCAAAAATAAATAAATTAATTAATTAATTAATTTTTAAAAAAAAGAAAAAGAAAGATCCCATAATAACTTAACTTTACACCTCAAGAAACTAGAAAACAAAGCAAATTAGTAGAAGCAAGGAAATAATAAAGATAAAAGCAAAAATAATTTTAAAAGAGAACAGAAAAACTGTAGAAAAAAGTCAACAAAACTCTAAAAAATAAAAGTTGGTTTTTTGAAAAGATCAACAATATTGATAACCTCTTAGCTAGATTAACTAAGTAAAAACAGAGAAGACTCAAATAACAAAAATCTGACAAAAAAGGACATCACAACTGATGCCACAGAAATAGAAAGGACTAAAAGAGAATACTATGAACAATTATATACCGAAGTTTGTATAACCTAGAAGAAATGCATACATCCTTAGAAACACACAACCTACCAGGACTGAATCATGAAGAACTAAATAATATGAACAGACCAATAATAGGTAAGTAATGGAATCAGTAATAAAAAACCTCCCGACAAAGAAAAGCCCACAACCACATGACTTCACTGGAGAGTTCTACCAAACATTTAGGCAAGAATTAATACCAAATCCTCCAGAAACTCTTTCCAAAAAATTGAAGAGGAGGGAACACTTATAAGCTCATTCTATGAGAACAACATTACCTTCATACCAAAGTCAGACAAAGATATTGCAAGAAAAGAAAACTACACACCAATAACCCTGATGAATATTGATGCAAAAATCCTGAACAAAATACTAGTAAACTGAATTCAACAGCACATTAAAACAATTATATAGTATGACCAAGTGAGATTTATTCCTGGATGCAGGAATCGTTCAATATACAAAAATCAAACAACATAATACACCACAATAAGAGAATAAAGGACAAAAACCACATTCTCCCAGCTAATACAAAAAAAAACATTTGATAAGATTCAGTACATTTTCATGATAAAAATATTCAACATGGTAGGAATAGAAGCTAACTACCTAAACATAATAAAGGTCATATACGAAAAGCTCACAGTTAACATAATACCAGTGATGAAAGAATGAAAGCTCTAAGCTCTGAAATAAATCAAAGATACCCACTCTCACTGCTTCTATTCAACATAGTACTGAAAGTCCTAGTCAGAACCATTAGTCATAAAAAATAAGTAAAAGGTATCCTAAGTGGAAAGGAAGAAGCACAATTATCTCTATTCACAGATGATATGACCTTAAGTATAGAAAACCCTAGAGTCCACTAAAAAATGTTAGAACTAATCAATGAATTCAGTAAAGTTGCAGGATACAAAATCTACATACAAAATTCAGTTGCATTTCTACACACTAACAATAATCAGTCCAAGAAAGAAATTAAGAAAACAATTCCATTTAAAATAGCATCAAAATGAATAAAATACTTAGGAATAAACCTAACCCAGGAGGTGAAAGACATGTACACTAATAACTACAAAACATTAAATAAGAAATTAAAAGAAAAAAAATAAATGGAAAGACATCCTGGGCTCATGGATTGGAAGAACTTAATATTGATAAGATATTATCACCCAGAGCAAACTACAGATTCAATGCAATCCCTATGATTCCCAATGACATTTTTTGCAGAAATGGAAAAATTCATTCTAAAATTTCTGTTAAATCTCAAAGAACCTAGAATAGCCAAAAACTTTTTTGTATAAGAATAATAAGGTTTGAGAACACACACGTTCTCATTTAAAAACATATTACAGGGCTTCCCTGGTGGCGCAGTGGTTAAGAATCCGCCTGCCAATGCGGGGGACATGGGTTCGAGCCCTGGTCTGGGAGGATCCCACATGCCACGGAGCAGCTGGGCCCGTGAGCCACAATTACTGAGCCTGCGCGTCTGGAGCCTCTGCTCCGCAACAAGAGGGGCCGCGATGGTGAGAGGCCTGCGCACTGCGATGAAGAGTGGCCCCCACTTGCCACAACTGGAGAAAGCCCTCGCACAGAAACGAAGACCCAACACAGCCATAAATAAAAATAAATAAATAAAATTTAAAAGAGATAAGCAAAACATTCTCTCTATAAATTAAAAAAAAAAAAATATTACAGAGCCACAGTAATGAAAACACTGTGGTACTGTCCTAAAGACAGATAACTAGACCAATGGAATAGAATAGAGAGCTCAGAAATAAACATTCACATACATGGTCAAATGACATTCAACAATGATGCTAAGACCACTCAGTTGGGAAAGGACAGTCTCTTCAACAAATAATGTTGGAAAAACTGGATAACTACACCCTCAAAAAATAAAGTTGGGCCCTTATCTTACATCATACACAAAAATTAACTCAAAATGGATTAAAGACCTAAATTTGAGATCTAAAACTATAAAACTCCTAGAAGAAAACATAAGTGAAAAACTTCATAATGTTTGACTTGTCCTATCTATGAAATTATTGCCACCAAAAACACAGCCAACAGAAAGCAAAAATAGACAAACAGGACTACATCAAACTTAAAAACTTTTGTGCATCAAATGACATAACTAACAGAGAGAAAAGGCAACCTGTGGGAGAAAATCTTTGCAAATTATATATACGATAAGGGATTAATATTCAGAATATTTAAAGAACTCCTACACCTCAACAACAACAAAATCAAATAAAATTATTTTCAAAATGGGCAAAGGATCTGAATAAACATTTCTCCAAAGATGATATACCAATAGGCAACAAGCATATGAAAATATGCTCAACATCACTAATCATCCGAGGTATGTAAATCAAAACCACAAGGATGTATCAACTCGCATCCACTTGGATTTCTAGTAAAAAAAAATAAAAAAGCTCAGAAAGTAACAAGTGTTGACAAGAATGTAGAGAAATTAGAATCTTTGTGCACTGTTGCTGGGATTGTAATATGGCACAACCAATATGAAAAACAGAATAAAGGGTCCTCAAAAAATAAAAGGTAGAACTACTATATGATCTAGCAATTCTACTTAAGGGATTTAAACCCAATTTAAAAAGAATTAAGACCAGGGTCTCAAGGAGATATTTATACACTCATGTTCATAGCACCCTTTATAATAGTCAAGAGTTTAGAAACAACACAAATGTCCATTGACAGATGAATAGATAAACAAAAGGTGGTTTATACATACAATGGAATATTATCCAGCCCTAAAAAGGAAGTCCTGTTCACATATTACAATATGGATGAACCTTGAGAACATTATGCTAAGTGAAATTAGCCAGTCACAAAATGACAAATACTGTATGATTCCAATTATATGATGACTTTAAAGGAGTTTGATTCATGGAAACAGAAAGTAGAATGGAGGTTACCAGGGCCTGGGTAAAGGGAGAGTTGTTTAATGAGTGTGGAGTTTCAAATCTGCAAGATGAAAATTTTCTAGAGAACTGTTTCAAACGTGAATTTATTTAACACTACTGAACTGTGTACTTAAAAATGGTTAGTAAGGCAAATTTAATCTATGTGTTTTTTACTACAATTTTTTTTTTTTAATTCCAGTCAGCTTTCTTTAACCTATTTTGCCAGTTTCACCTTACAACATTTCCACCATTTTTTCAGTCCTCTTGGGGTCACTACACAGAGCGGTCATTTGAAAACATTACTTCTTCCAACTACTCTTTTCTTGGTTTTAAATATTCCTCATTTGGAAATAAAAGTCAATGGGAGAGTGGCATGGACATATATACACTACCAAATGTAAAATAGATAGCTAGTGGGAAGCAGCCACATAGCACAGGGAGATCAGCTCGGTGCTTTGTGACCACCTAGAGGGGTGGGATAGGGAGGGTGGGAGGGAGATGCAAGAGGGAGGAGATATGGGGATATAGGTATGCATATAGCTGATTCACTCTGTTATACAGCAGAAACTAACACACCATTGTAAAGCAACTATACTCCAATAAAGATGTTAAAAAAATAAATAAATAAAAGTCAATTGGGATTCATATCAGAAGCAGGATAAAGAATAGGGGAGAAAAACATGTGGCAAGAAGAAACAGGCTGATATACTGCTATTGCCAAGTTCAATCAAAGGTACCCTGTTTGTTGCTAAAGCCCATACTTTTTAACACTTGGCTTAATTTCCCTTTTATGATGTGGCCTGGGGCTACACATTAACCCCATCTTTTGCTACTCTTTGCTCTTCTTCTTCTGTAAATGTGCTTTACTCCAACCATATTTCATTTCTTTCTGGAAATAGCCATATTTTTCCTCATTTCTATGCTTTAGCAATGTTTTAGACATGCTGGGACACTGCATTCACTCCCTCTTCACCTAAGTAATTCCTCCTCAGGTATTAGTTTACATGTAATTTTCTCTACAAAGTCACACCTGACACACTATGCTTTGAGTTACATGTTGTTCCCATCAAGCTCTGGACTGTTCTACTAATACCCAGGAATTCTTCAGTTACAGTGCTTAATATTGATTGGAATTGCTTACTTATTTGTATTGATCAGCACTGCATCCTTAGATCCTCAGCACTCAATAAAATCTGTTGAATTAATGAAAAGATGAATAAATCAGAGGGAATAAAAATCCCAAACAGCCACTATTGACAAGATGATGGGTTAATGAAAGGAGAGTCAATAGAGTGAGTAATTGAAAGAGTTCTGCTTCCATTTGAGGTATAGAAATTCACCAAAGAAAATCTTTCTTACTCTGATAAGAACAAGTTGGATAACCTACAAAATCCTGATTATTTTAAGCCCATCACATAGCTGATATCACAAAGGAAACAATTAACTATAATCAGCAGAGTGACGGCCCCTCCTTGGAAAAATGGGAAACACAACTAACTTCATCTTTGGCAGAGTTGGCAAAGGAGGGAGGAACCACTGGAGGAAACAGGTAAGAAGAAAACAGCTGGATTTTTAATGCATTTTAAAGGTCAATTGTAAACTTGCCTGGCAGTTTAAAAGCCTTAACAGTGACTAAAATAACAAAACAAAGAATTATATTTAAAAAGCAAGCAAAGAAGATAAAACAGAGTCACTATAAATATATAATTAATCCAGAAGGATTAACCCAAAAGAAGACAGAAAAGGTGAACAAATGAAACACAGGATGAATGTGACAAAGAGAAAACAATTCGCAAGGTTGTAAACTTAAACCTAATCTTACCAACAATCATCATAAGTGTTAATAGCTGAAACACTGCAATTAAAAGGCAGCTTGTCAGACTGGATTAAAAAAAACAATACCCAACTCTATGTTGCCTAAAAGAACTCCACTTTAAATAGAAGGTCCAAATAGGTTAAAAGTAAATGGTCAGAGGACATCAAGCTCAACCTAGACGTGTAGTGAGCTGAAAAAGAAAGGTTCTCAAACTTATAAAAAGAAAACAAGATGGGCACGCAACAAGTTAATGACTTTTCATGAACCCATTAGAGAACACATTCATCACAGGACAAACAGACACCCTGAAGACAGCCGACGCCCGCCGGGAAACACAGGAGCCAAGTAATTGCTTACATGTTGAGGAAGCTACTTCTGGACATCATGTTAAGTCGGTAGGAACATTAAATTAGAAATTCCGAGGAACTGCTGAGCGAGAATCAAAGTGTGAAACTCTTCATTGCTGAAGTCCGAGGAAGGTTCCCACCCTTCTACATGCTTTCGTGCAGGCTCTCCTGGGAAGGAGAGGTACTAGCAGGGGACCATGAAAAGCAGCTGCTGCCTTAAAACCCATCCAGACCCTTCTCCCTTATTGAGCAAAAGAGTGCCCTCAATCTGCAGGGGAATGGATATCACCTGAGGGCATAGGTAAAATTCCATTTCAGCTAGAGGAGGGGTGCTCTGCTCAGAATCAATCTCCCTGTTTCTCTTAAGGGGGACTAAAAGAGCCTTAATCTCCATGGAGAGTATCTCAAGGACAAACAGAGAACACTGGAGGATGCCCATTCTAGCGGGCAGAGGGGGAAAACCTCTATCCCTGGAGAAGGACAGAAACTCTTGTGAAGGTCATGTCCCTAAGATACAAGCCCTCTATGCGCGCCAGAGATGGAGATTTAATCAGAACACCTGGCCACCGTGCTAACAAACCTCTGGTACAGCTGGGAGAGCTACACAAAGGGAAACTCAGAAGCCAAAAAGGGAGAAAGTTGCTGGAGAAAATGGCAGCTTCTGGTGCTCACAGCAACGATGTACTTCAAACATAGCAAAACTCCTGACTTGTTTAACTCAAATTCCCACTCGAAAGGCCTATGTACCTTAGTATCTACCTTCCCATACATGTCAAACAAAAAATTCCAAGGCATGCAAAAGAGGCAAGAAAATACAGTCTGAAGGGATAAAGCCATCATCAGAACAAGATTCAGATATGACATAGAAGTTGTAAGTATGAGACAGGGAATTTAACATAACTGTGATTAGGGGGTAAGTGGGGGAGGGATAAATTGGGAGATTCAGATGGACATATGCACACTAATATATATATATAATAGATAACTAATAAGGACCTACTGCATAGCACAGGGAACTCTACTCAATACTCTGTAATGTCATATATGGGAAAAGAATCTAAAAAAGAGTGGATATATATAAATATATGTATAACATTCATTTTGCTGTACACCCAAAACTAACACAACATCGTAAATCAACTATACTCCAATAAAAATTTTAAATAAATAAATTAAATAACTATGATTAATATGTTAAAGTCTCCAATGGGAAAGGTAGACTACACACAAGATTAGATAGGTAATTTCAGCAGAGAGATGGAAACAATAAGAATCAAATGGAAAGATCAGAATTACAGCCAAAGTACTCTACGTGATATCCTAATCCTTAGTCTGTTTTCTCCCTCTAATTCACCAACCTCATCACTAAAAAAGTAATCTTTCTTACCTATCAATATAACACAGCTCTACTTTGCTTAAGAATCTTGAAAAAGAAGCCACAGAATAAACAATAATTAGGACTGGAGCCAGATATATTTAGAATTAAAAGCTGGCTTCATTGTTTCTTAGCTGTGAGAACTAAAACAACTGAAACACTTTCTGAGCCTCTGCTTCTCCATCTGAAAAGTGGGAATAATAATAAGCCTATTAAGTGATTAAAATAGATAAGAAAACTACACTGTTCACAGTATACATTAAGGGATAAACGCTGGCAGCTATTGCCAACTCTATGAAATCCTAACCTTTAGAATTTAAAGCCTCTCTTGGCTCACTCCACCATTTACAATCCTGAGATCTGCATATGTATCTGCCATTCTTTTCCATTTTATCCAATCAAGTCATACTTTTTAACAACCCTAAAATACTGAACTTCTTTCCTGAAGTCTCCCTGACTAATCCAGTCCCATGAAGTCCTGTTCCTGTGTTTCTGTAGTCATAGTGGTTGTACCACAAAATGCAGCATTTATGATCTGACACGCTGTTTTCCCCAATTAGCTTAGACACACATCCAGAACAATGTTTTCTACTATCTCTTTGTTTGCCTCACTCCAGCTGGTATAATTTGAATGAACTGTACTTTTTATTCTCACCAAAACCACATCATATTCAAGATACAAAAAGGTAGAAGTCCTTTTGTGATACTTTAAATAAGTCTGCCTTTTCGAAATTTTCTTAAAAGAACGTACCATATTGATGTTCACTCAACCACATAAGTTGAAGGACACAATTTCGTGTCTTACTATTTCCCAAGCATTTTCTTAAGGCCTAGGGATAAGCAAGTGTCAAAGAAAACTTTCTGCAGCACTTCCTTTTTTGTCTCCAGTGTTTAATTTTTTAATTCCATTTCTGTTTAAGATACCATTTTAGCAACAGAGTTTCTATTTATAAAAAAATCTACCAAATATGACTCAGCTCTTGAGTAAAAATGTTTTTCCTAAATGCAATAAGTAAAATGTGCTCCTTCAGAAATGTGTAAAAAAAAAACCACAATTGTGTTTTGTGATAAATACTTGTAAATTTTATGTAAATCATCAAAAAATCCCAATGATAAACATAATTCAATAGAAATTAAACATCTTCTCTATATTTTATTTACACTAAGTATAGTAGATTGATTGGCAATACGAACAGTTAGGATGACGTTCTTATACCTGAGAGAGGAAAATCTGCTAATACTTGATAGTAATAAATAAATAAATAAATAAATAAATAAATAAAACATAATACATCAGATTATAAAATCTTTTTTAGTCTTTCAGTGACATCTCTCAGTTATTAATCTGAGCCCGGTTTGTATTACATTATGAGATGTATTTGCAGTATTTTAGGAGTATGTTTCAGGACTTCAGGCGAGGCATAGTTGGTAGTTTTCCTGCCGACGCTATCTCTATGCTCATTTCTCTGACACCTCATATGCCTAAAACACCTTGTACTCCCCTCAAAGTACTTTCACAGGTCCCTTCCAAAAATTCAAGTCCTTAGTTTGACCCACCTCCTACTTACACAGCATCTTTCTGAACAGTGTGCTTCTTGAGAGCAAAAATCCCAAGGGTGGTGCTTGCACGACTCCTCAAGTGCTCACCCAGAATAAGCATTTCATAGATATTCAATAAATTAATTATAAGTTCTGAAAGGGACCAACATTTCTTAATTGGTCAATGACCAAACTAAGACTTTGGACAATACAGGAATTGCTTAAGTTTGTAGCTAATCAATGATAAAACTGAGATTAAAAACTTGGCATCCAGATTCCTGTTCTAATATGCTTTCAAAACTCCCATGTTGCAGTGTATAATCTCATGCATAAGTGCTCTTAACAATTAGAGAGAAATGATCCTTGTATAGATATTGAGATATGAGAATACTGACCTCATTTTGTCAAAAAAAAAAAACCAAAAAAAACTGCATGTACCATTAATACCCAATCAAGCCAGATTATTTTTTCTTCCTCCCAGAACAGCCCTGACTTGAGAGGTGAGAGAGGGGTGAGGATATATTTTTGAATAGGCTATACTTGCTTTGGATTGAATTCATTAGAATATCTGAGAAACTCAACCCAATGGAAGGATCATATTAGTTTAATCATCAAACGTTTAATATAAAAGATAGAAGAATAAGAGCAAGAATTAATGATGATATTTTCTTGTGCTCTGTTAACTGGCCCAGTTAACTGTCAGATGGTTTCAAATATATTTACTACATCAGGCTGCATACACATAACTTCATCTTTCCTGGGGTAAAGGGTGGTCTATAAATTTGCTGAAGACAGATGAGACTCATTTCCCAAAGGCATGACCTTGCTTCTCTGGGGTATACAGGATTATTGGAGGTTCAGGGCCAAAGACTCTTGAAGGACTGCAGAGAATATATGGGTAAAGGCAAGAGCAAATATAAACATGAGAGAAAGAGTTTCTGCTCTCTCATTTTAGCCCTCTTACCTTACAGCTCTACTTCTGGATTTTACATCTTCCCTCCCAGCTTTCATTTCATGGTCAGATATGTCAAAGTTATCCTCTCAAGAACAATCAATTGCTTTTCATTTCACTCTGTCAACCTACCAGCTGCTTTCACTGCTCCCATTTCTGACTGCTGAGGGCAGCTAGAAAAGTAAGATAAAACAAACAAAAATCCAACAACCACCACAATACCCTGACAAATTAGCCTCTACCATAAATTAGCCCTACCTAACTTCATACCTTTGCTGTCCCCTTAAAGCTGAGCCTGAGATGGAGACTCTTGTTCCAGTTATTTGTTAAATTTAATACCCTCAGGAGTAAAGTTGTGAGGAGGCAAGATAGGGTAGAAAAGCTAAGGAAAGATGGGTTTCACCTGGAGGCTACTCGGCAAAGCCCTGGATCATGAATTGCACCCACGCAGTTGGTTCTATCTTGAGTCAAGGCAGTGGGTCTCTTTGTATGTCTCTGTCAATGCCTGGTTGTGGTCTGCAGTGAAGGTGGTGGTCATACTCTAGGAAAGGGTACAGCTGTGAGTATTTAGCAGCCAATATTCACAGCAGCCAGGGTTGGGTACACAACCGGTAAAGAGGATCTGGGTGGGGCACCAAGAAAATCCAATATCATTTTCCTCCTACTAGCTTTTATTCTTCATACCAGATTTTTTAAAAGCTCCCCTTACTCACCCGAAAGTCTGGAGAATGTACAAAACTTGATGCCAATTCCTCTCAGCTTGCTGGCCACCCCAATACTTCTCCATAACTCCACTGATTGTGCCATCTCCAAAATTTCTCAACATATTTATCCTTTCTTATGTTTTCCCCTCCTATCTCAGTATAAAAAATACTTTCCAAAGGTTTTTTTTTTCACTTTTGCCTTCCACTTCATTACTTTCTCATCTTCAGTCTCACCATTTCCATTTCTCCTTTAAAAAGTTCTTCCTTGATACTATGCAATCTTTGGTCCACCACTGTTTTTTGCTAGCAAACTTGTTGAAAAAATAATTTTGGCTCCTGTATCCACTTAATTACCTTCTGTTCATTCCTTAAGCATTTTCTTTTTTTGGCTCTAAAACTACAACATTATCACAAAGATTTGGAAGCAGAAAAGACACATTTTTTTTTTGATGAAGAAATATCACAATCTGATTTTTCAGCCTCCAAGACGATACTGAAACTATTCCATCAAAGATCAACTATCTAATCACCAAATTCAATGACATTTTCTCAGTTCAAAAACTCCTATAAGGCATTCACCACCACTGATTAACTCCTTTTCAAATTTCTCCTACTTGGTAAAATGATGTGGAGAAAATCGTATATCATCTTGGCTTAGAATTTATCATGGAGAAAATATCATCATTTCTCTTTGGATGTAATACTTTAATAAACCACAGTCAACAGCAAAAGAAGTTCCTTCTAAGCCAAAGACATCCTGCTGACTGTAAGGTCTCTTGGTGAAGAGAAAATTTAGATATGTGATATTCAAGTTTGGGTCCAGAGAGAGATTATTCTGCATAGGAGTGGAAAGGGAAACCCAGATGTGGACATTGTACAGAGTTAGAAGAGAAAGAATCACTAGTGATAGAGTAAAAAGTAGGGGATTTGAGAAAGAAAAACATTTACATGGATTTTATTAGTGAAATTTTGTGTGCTATGGGACAAAATTCTTTCTGTTAAGCTCATTAAACCATCAGTCATGATTATAAAAATTATAGGCTTTCTGGCATAACTCAATATCTTATAGAAATAAGAATTGCCTGCTTGACTTATGATGGAGATCAAACATCCAGCACAAAAAAGTGGAACGTGGACATCTGGATTCTTCTTGGAGTCCTCAACTCTGTATTATGTTCTTCTGTTTGAAGCTACTCTTTAATTACTTTGATGGGTAGTAATAGCAGTGGTGGTGGTAGCAGTAGACTAGTAATACATAACTTTCATTGAGTACTAGTAATTGGACAGGCACCATGATAAACATTTTGCACTGGATCATCTTATTTAGTACTCAAAACCTATATGGAAAGTGCTAATACTATTAACCCCATCTTTCAGATAAATAAATTGGGGCTTAGAACAATAACTGCTATAATTATATTTATTTTTAATTACAACTAAACTTCCCCAATCCTATATCCCTTTAGGTAGGAAATATTCTTACTAGCAGCTTGTCATATTTTCATTTACCTTTTTATGTTCTGGTGTGTACCGGATATTTCTTATATCCTTAGTATCTAGCAGAATTTGTGATACTGAGAATTACAATTTAGCACACACTTCTGAAGACATAAAATATATCTTAATAGATTCTAGACAAACAAGATGAAAAGCTTATGTTGTTTAGCTTCTCAACTGGCTTTTCAAGTTAATACTTGGGAACTGTTTACTGTCCCTAAAATAGACCCTGGACCACTTATTTAAATGGGAAGTCCCTGGGAAAATCACAAGGCACAAACTCTGTGAGGGCAGAAACTAGATATGTTGAGTACGTTGTTGACTAATATGTCTAGTATCCGTGCTCATAGAATATTTGGCCACTGATAAAACATGTGAATAAGCCAGTCATAACAGATGCTGGATGTATATAATCGCACACTGCATATGACTCAGTCCTTCTATGGTCTAGTGCCTAGTCATTGGTATTCCAATGGATACTGGATTAAATGAAAAAGAAAGAAGGAGGGAAGGAGGGAAGGAAGGAAGGAAGAAGGAAGGAAGGATGGAAGAAAGAGAGAGAGAGAGGGAGGGGGGAAGGGAGGGAGGGGGAAAGGGAGGGAGGGGGAAAGGGAGGGAGGGAGGGAGGAAGGAAGAATTGATGAGATTTCCTCCACAATTCTATAATATGTTTGGCTGACATATAAACTTCCATGTGGAAGTGCCAAAGTAAGCAAAGCAGAAAGCTTTTTAAAATTTCTTTTCAGGAGGTAAATGTTGCTTATAGATTGCTGACTATAATTAAAATTCTTATCCAAAAAACATTGATTTTTCTTTTAAAGAGAACACCATTTCATCCACACCTTAAGATTCGGTGAGTGTATGAGGTTTTTCTCACTTTGACTAAAAATGGAAAAAATATTTTTGATTCCCAGAAATGACGCCTTAGGAATACAGGTTTGGAAAACTCAGCTTCGTTTTTTTCTAACATCCTCATTTATGCTTGATTATTTACTAATCCTTTGTACCTGGTGGAAATATTTAAAATAGACTGCAGTTTACTGATACCAGCAAAACTTTTGCCACCTCCTTGGTGAGAAAACCACACACACTCTTGTGACTTGAAAACTTAACATATCTTCAGTAGAAGTCACTGTGAGGGATAGATGAACTCCCATAATACCAGTCAGTTTTATGGTTATAACTGCATTCAAAAATCAACATGGGAGGAGAGTCAAGATGGCGGAAGAGTAAGACGCGGAGATCACCTTCCTTCCCACAGATACATTAGAAATACATCTACACGTGGAACTGCTCCTACAGAACACCTACTGAACGCTGGCAGAAGACGTCAGACCTCCCAAAAGGCAAGAAACTCCCCACGTACTTGGGTAGGGCAAAAGGAAAAAGAAATAACAGAGACAAAAGAATAGGGACAGGACCTGCACCAGTGGGAGGGAGCCGTGAAGGAGGAAAGGTTTCCACGCACTAGGAAGCCCCTTCGCGGGTGGAGACTGCGGGTGGCGCAGGGGGTAAGCTTCGGAGCCACGGAGGAGAGCGCAGCCACAGGGGTGTGGAGGGCAAAGCGGAGAGGTTCCCACACGGAGGAGCGGTGCCGACCAGCACTCAGCAGCCCGAGAGGCTTGTCTGCTCAGCCGCCGGGGCGGGTGGGGCTGGGAGCTGAGGCTCGGGCTTCGGTGGGATCCCAGGGAGAGGACTGGGGTTGGCGGCGTGAACACAGCCTGAAGGGGTTAGTGCACCACAGCTAGCCGGGAGGGAGTCCGGGAAAAGGTCTGCAGCTGCCGAAGAGGCAAGAGACTTTTTCTTGCCTCTTTGTTTCCTGGCGCGCGAGGAGAGGGGATTCAGAGTGCTGCTTAAAGGAGCTCCAGAGACGGGTGCGAGCCGCGGCCATCAGTGCGGACCCCAGAGACGGGCATGAAGCGCTAAGGCTGCTGCTGCTGCCACCAAGAAGCCTGTGTGCGAGCACAGGTCACTCTCCACACCGCCCCTCCCGGGAGCCTGTGCAGCCCGCCACGGCCAGGCTCCCGTGATGCGGGAACAACTTCCCCGGGAGAACGCACGGCGCGCCTCGGGCTGCTGCAACGTCACGCCGGCCTCTGCCGCCGCAGGCTCGCCCCGCCTCCTCTGTACCGCTCCCTCCCCCCGGCCTGAGTGAGCCAGAGCCCCCGAAGCAGCTGCTCCTTTAACCCCGTCCTGTCTGAGCGAAGAACAGACGCCCTCAGGCGACCTACACGCAGAGGCGGGTCCAAATCCAAAGCTGAAACCCAGGAGCTCTGCGAACAAAGAAGAGAAAGGGAAATCTCTCCCAGCAGCCTCAGAAGCAGCGGATTAAAGCTCCACAATCAACTTGATGTACCTGCATTTGTTGAATACCTGAATAGACAACGAATCATCCCAAATTGAGGAGGTGGACTTTGGGAGCAAAGATATATATATAGTTTTCCCCTTTTTCTCTTTTTGTGAGTGTGTATATGTATGCTTCTGTGTGTGATTTTGTCTGTATAGCTTTGCTTTTACCATTTGTCCTAGGGTTCTGTCTGTCTGTTTTTTTTTTTTTACTTTTTAAAAAATTTTTCTTGGGCTTCCCTGGTGGCGCAGTGGTTGAGAGTCTGCCTGCCAATGCAGGGGACACGGGTTCGAGCCCTGGTCTGGGAGGATCCCACATGCCACGGAGCAACTGGGCCCGTGAGCCACAGTTACTGAGCCTGCGCGTCTGGAGCCTGTGCTCCGCAACAAGAGAGGCTGCAATAGTGAGAGGCCCGCACACCGCGATGAAGAGTGGCCCCCGCTTGCCGCAACTAGAGAAAGCCCTCACACAGAAACGAAGACCCAACACAGCCATAAATAAATAAATAAAATTTAAAAAAAAATTTTTTTTTCTTAATAATTATTTTTTATTTTAATAACTTTATTTTATTGTATTTTATCTCCTTTCTTTCTTTCTTTCTTCCTTTCTTTCTTTCTTTCTATTTTTTTCTCCCTTTTATTCTGAGCCGTGTGGATGAAAGGCTCTTGGTGCTCCAACCAGGCATCAAGGCTGTGCCTCTGAAGTGGGAGAGCCAAGTTCAGGACACTGGTCCACAAGAGACCTCCCAGCTCCACATAATAACAAACGATGAAAATCTCCCAGAGATCTCCATCTCAACGCCAAGACCCAGCTTCACTCAACGACCAGCAAGCTACAGTGCAGGACACCCAATGCCAAACAACTAGCAAGACAGGAACACAACCCCATCTATTAGCAGAGAGGCTGCCTAAAATCATAATAAGGCCACAGACCCCCCAAAACACACCACCAGACGTGGACCTGCCCACCAGAAAGACAAGAGCCAGCCTCATCCACTAGAACACAGGCACTAGTCCCCTCCACCAGGAAGCCTACACAACCCACTGAATCAACCTTAGCCACTGGGGACAGACACCAAAAACAACGGGAACTACAAACCTGCAGCCTGCGAAAACAAGACCCCCAAACACAGTAAGTTAAGAAAAATGAGAAGACAGAAAAACACACAGCAGATGAAGGAGCAAGGCAAACACCCACCAGAACTAACAAATGAAGAGGAAATAGGCAGTCTACCTGAAAAAGAATTCAGAATAATGATAGTAAAGATGATCCAAAATCTTGGAAATAAAATAGAGAAAATACAAGAAACGTTTAACAAGGACCTAGAAGAACTAAAGAGCAAACAAGCAATCATGAACAACACAGTAAATGAAATTAAAAATTCTCTAGAAGGAATCAATAGCAGAATAACTGAGGCAGAAGAATGGATAAGTGACCTGGAAAATAAAAGAGTGGAAATAACTACTGCAGAGCAGAATAAAGAAAAAAGAATGAAAAGAATTGAGGACAGTCCCAGAGACCTCTGGGACAAGATTAAACGCACCAACATTCGAATTAGAGGGGTCCCAGAAGAAGAAGAGAAAAAGAAAGGGACTGAGAAAATATTTGAGGAGATTATAGTTGAAAACTCCCCTAATATGGGTAAGGAAATAGTTAATCAAGTCCAGGAAGCACAGAGTCCCATAAAGGATAAATCCAAGGAGAAACATGCCAAGACACATATTAATCAATCTATCAAAAATTAAATACAAAGAAAAAATATTAAAAGCAAGGGAAAAACAACAAATAACACACAAGGGAATCCCCATAAGGTTAACAGCTGATCTTTCAGCAGAAACTCTGCAAGCCAGAAGGGAGTGGCAGGACATATTTAAAGTGATAAAGGAGAAAAACCTGCAACCAAGATTACTCTACCCAGCAAGGATCTCATTCAGATTTGATGGAGAAATTAATTTCTTTACAGACAAGCAAAAGCTAAGAGAATTTAGCACCACCAAACCAGCTTTACAACAAATGCTAAAGGAACTTCTCTAGACAGGAAACACAAGAGAAGGAAAAGACCTACAATAACAAACCCAACACAATTAACAAAATAGTAATAGGAACATACATATTGATAATTACCTTAAATGTAAATGGATTAAATGCTCCAACCAAAAGACATAGACTGGCTGAATGGATACAAAAGCAAGACCCTTATATATGGGAGGGAAGGAGATGCAAGAGGGAAGAGATATGGGAACATATGTATATGTATAACTGATTCACTTTGTTATAAAGCAGAAACTAACACACCGTTGTAAAGCAATTATACTCCAATAAAGATGTTAAAAAATAAATTAATTAATTTAAAAATAAAATAAAATAAAATAAAGATAAAAAAAATCATCGTGGCTGTCACTGATCTGTCTTGGCTTTCTGGCTGATCCTCCGTACAGTCAATCTTGCTGCTTTAAACCATCAGTAATCTGTAATGCAAGGATGTCAAGCTATAGGAGTAGGGAGTTCAGCATTTCATTGGTTGTCTATATGAGTCATTTTTTTGAGCATGAATAAGTCATGCTTAAATGGATGGCTTCAGCCTACATTAAGAATCACTTGTATTAGGAGAAAGTTGAAAAATAGAATAAATTCAGGTGTGGGGATGCCCCATGCATTCTCCTTTATCCAGTACCCCTTTTTTTCCCTACAGTGAAATGATAGATGTACAATCATTTTAATACAAATCCTGCTTATGACTCCTGAAACTGATTTAATAGAACAGCTTGTGATATTCTAGTAGAGAACTCATTTAGGAAATTCAAGATTCTGAAGTCAGAACAGCGTTGCTGCCTCTCAGACCACGCAATGATAGATGGAAGCGTCTTGCTATGCATGTTTACCAGCAGGCAGGTGTATTTCATTCCCTTGATCCCTTCAAGAAGAGTTGAAGGATTTTTTTCAGCATTAACTTCTCTCTTTTCAGTCCCAACAGCAATCTGTCATGCATTCCGGGAAGTGTTTTGGGTGGGCATCTGTCTTAGTATTTCCTTGGTTTCTCTTAAAGGGCACACCGTTGTCTTTTTTCCTATAGCGGAGTTCAGACTGTGCCAAGAGCAATGGGTTATGTGCTGAGGATCAGCCTACACGTCTTCAGTTGCACACTTTCCATAGACTCTGCCAGATTTGGTTGCATATAAATACAGGAGCACCTCACTTGCCCAGAAGAAACCTTACCAATCAGGGCTACAGCTGAGTGTTAGAAATAAAGATGAAAACAAGAACACCATGTTGCAAAACATACCCTAAAGTAACACATGGAATATGGAGGAGAATTTCCAAAATTCTCATTCAACATTTTTTTACCCATCTTTTACACTCAGTGTAGATAAGCCTAGTTGTATAATTTCCCATCCCATACAAAATTAGAATCATCAAACTAGACAACCTGTGAAAGAAAGGCAGGAGCTACAGAGAAAAGCAAAGACGCTGGAAACATGTACATCGGAAAAAAAGTATAATTGCCTAGCAAGAGGAGGAAAACTCAATAAAGTTCATGATTACATTATATTCATAAACTACAATATTATACAGCAAATAAACTGGAAACATGTACATTGGAAAAAAGTATAATTGCCTAGCAAGAGGAGGAAAACTAAATAAAGTTCATGATTACATTATATTCATACACTACACTAGTATACAGCAAACAAGCGGAATGATCTAGAGTGGCAGTCAGCAAACTCTTACTATGAAAGACCAGATAGATAAGAAAGATTTTAGGCTTTCTGGTTCATAGAGTTCCTGTCACAACCACTCAACTCTGCTGTTATAGCACAAAAGCAGCACAGACAATGCATAAGCCAGGCTAGATTCCAGGGCTATTATTCTAATACAACTTATTTACAAAAACAGGCAGCGGTACAGATTTGGCATGCAGGCTATATTTTACTAACCCTCGACGGACAGTTAGGTGAAGAAACATGGACAAGCCCCAAAAATGTAATTCAGGGCAAAAAACAGTAAGTTGCTGAATGATAAACAGGGTGATGTCACATACTTATTAAAGTAAAAAGAGATGCAGCATTTCACTATATAGTGTTTATGGGTCCACACACATACCCTAAAAATATAAGAGCATGCAAAAGAATGACCAACACAACATCCTGGTAATGGTTATATCTGGAAAGAAAGCTCATGGGATGAGGGAGAACAGGGGGTGCCAACTCTATCAGTAATGACTCTTCTTCTTAAACTCTGTGTTGGCTGCAAATATATTCATATTACTCGCTATACTCTAAAAATATTACATAATCATAAAAATAGGCATTTCAACTCAAACAACGTGACATTCTGGGGCCATTTAGTAGGGGCAAAAAAAGAATTATACAATTTAGTATCCCTAAGTTTATCAATATTTTATAGAAAGTAAAAAAAATCATGCACATAACAATAATTATAAATTTGAGGCAAAAAGAGAAAAATGAACTTTAGTCCAGACTTCTGTTGAAGAATCCATAGACATTTCATATTTCAGAGAGAAAATAAAGTTAATATTTTAGGCTAAAATATTTTGATGCTTATTGTGCTTTCTGTTATAGACAATCATGTATGTGGAACATCTCTTGTTTGATTTGCCAAGTAAAGTTTTTAGTATATTGTAATTTTTAACTATTTGACATTTTTAAAGACATATATGTATATATTTATAGTCTGTGAATTTTCTGAAAGTCATCCCTGACTTCTCTATAAAAGTTACTATATTTTGAAAAAAGCATATGATGGGCTTACTCATTTACATGGTTTCTTTAGCAGATCTTTTTTAAGGTTTTAATCAAAAAAGCCTGTGATTTTTCAAATCAGGGAATTGGTGACATTTATTTCAGTATTAGTGACCCCAACTGTATCTTAAATACTATTACACGCAATAAATCAGTAACCAAGCACTAATAAAGATGATATATGGGGAAGAAATTTCTTCTAAACATGCAATTTTAAGGATGAATGTATAAGGTATCTTTCCAGTTACTGGGAATCAGGATAACAAACCTTTAGAGATTATACCCTTATAGAAAAACAATTTTTCATATAAGTATATGTTAACTGTAATAATTAATATATAGTTAATATTTTAGTTTCTGAAAAGACAGTTGTGTACACACACATATATCTTTGCTCTGTCAGTTGAGAAGACCTAGAAGCAACAACACCTTACTAACAACTAGCACACCTAGCACTTAGATCTTGATTTCTAATACCATTCTCCAATAAAATGTGTACTGTAATATTACTTGATGTTTCTCTTGAACTAATACTGAAGTTTTCATCTGTCTTGATTTCCCAAAATCAGCTATAAGTTTCTATGACTCAGGGTTCATCAAATACTTAACTAATGCCTACCATATTTCAAGCATTCAAGCTTTGTGGAGATGAGACATCCACCCATCTTGATCACAAATACTGACAGCAAAACAAATAATAAATATCTAAGTAAGACATTTTCTAATTTTTATAAGGGCTATAAGGAAAGTAAACAACAAGATGTGATAGAGAGTAGTGGGAGAGGTCAGCTTTGTGATCTTCAGCAAAGGAACTTCTCAGGAGATAATATTTATGCCAAGAACAGCGTGATGAATAAAAGCCAGCCATGGCATGAGTTGAGGAAAGAGCATTCCACACAGAAGGGACAGCGAGTGCAAAAACTCTGAGGTATGAAAAGGCTTTGTGAGCCGAAGGATCAGAAAGGAGAACAGTGTCTGGAGATGATTGGAGAGGGAGAGTGATATGGGATGTAATTGGAGAAGTAGACACACCATGAACGGGTTTAGAAGACATTGAAGATGTTTGGATTTTTCCTAAGAGAAATGAGAAGCCAGTGAATATATAGAAGACAGGGGAGTAACATTCACACTTTTACTGCCATTTAACGTCACTCTGGCTGATGTGTGAAGAATGGATTGGAGAAGGAGCAGGAGGAGAAGCAGGAAGATAAGATTTGAGGCTAATTTCAGTTTTCCAGGTGAAACATGATGCTAGCTAGACTCAGGTAGAGAATATGGAGACAAGTTGATGGATTTGAGAAATATTTTGGAGATATAAAGACTTGAATTTGCTAATGAATTAGATCCAGGTGGATGGAAGAGCCATTTTTATTGAGATTACAGGATACTTGGAATGGGACAAGTTTGTAATGAGGGCAGTTTCATTTGTCACAAGTTGAGACTAGGCTCTCTAGTTAAGCTCCGTATTGGCAGACAACTATGAGGAGTGAATAGATATGAATTATCAGCAATAGAAGGTATTCAAGGTCGTGAGACAAGATAGCATCTAAAAGGCCAAGTCAAGAAGAAAAGAGAAACTAAGACTGGCCCCTAAAGCTTTCCAAATTTTAAAGGTCTGATAGAAAATTGGCCAAGAAAGACCAAGAAGAAGCAGTCAATAAGATATTAGGAAGCAAGAGATTGTGGTGTCACAGAAAACAATAAAAGTATGTTTAAAGAAAGAAGGGACGGTGAAATGGATTGAATATTATTGAGAAGTTGGATAAGAAAAAAAGTTTCCATAGATTTAGGCAACATGGAGAAATATGATGACCTTTTTCAAGAGTATTGGAGTCATTGGGATGGTATCAAATTGGAACAACTTAAGAGGGAAAGAGAGGGAGGAGTTGGAGGCTGTGAAGATAGATCACAATTTTAAGAGACTTTTTTTTATAAAGAGGGAAGATGTGGTGTTAGCTGGTGGGTTATGTGGAGTCAAAGGACATTTGAGATTTTGTTTTTTCTTTGGGTTGGCTTTGTTTTATTCATTTTAAGATGGATGTTTCCAGAACATGGATGTATGCTGATGGGGATGAAATGGTTGAGTGAGAAGGACCCATGATGTATGAGAGAGAATCCATAAGTTGAAAAGTGATGTTTAAAATACTGCTGAACTGATCTGACCCTGGCCCTTCAGGCTCATAAATGGAGCACAATCCTTATTGTTCTTATTAGCAAAAACTGGGTCAGCAGAGATAGATAAAACATAGCATAACCCCAATCCCCATGCTGACCATGAATCTCAATTTTCTCTCTTTTCTTTCATCTACTAATTTATTTTACATCTGTAGCTGTTAACAAGTTATGAATTATATGCAATGTCACCCTTTCTATAGTTCCCTTATGAAATTTAACTAATGTCTTTAAAAAGAAAATGGTCAAAATTATATAATGAAAAGAAGGAAGAAACAATAAAGATTTTTATCCACAAACTTATAAACCAGTTTTTATTAATTTTCAAAAGTTTATTAGACACTGAGTTTTTAAAAGGATGGTTATTTGCTGAGGTATGGTTTAAGTACCACTGGTAGTAAGCCAGGTGACTTGAAACAGATGAAATAGTAAGGGGTTGGGAGGTGGAGGGATACCCAACTGGAAAGGTAGGGCCAAGCTAGTTGAAAGGACAGTAAGGGGAACAATGGCTAGGAAGGAAGGGTGGGGAAAAGTGGTATTGGAGGAAAGTCCAGAGGCTGCTGAAGTTTCTCTGTGTGACTTATTTTGCCTGACTCAGTATGCATGCGTGCGTGTGCGCACACAAACACACACACACACACACACACACATATTCATAAACTCGTGCCAGTTTGCTGTCTTGGAGTCAGCGAGTCCTGTCCTGGAGCTTTCAGAGCAGGGCTGGGCCAATCGAGATTAGATGACCAGAGAGAGGTCAAGGTCAGCTACTACCAGGCACTGCTGGAACCCAAGACCATGTGCTTTAAGAAGATGAGGGCAGGGGTGAAGTCTCGGAGTCCATTACAGCTTCTTCAGAGCTAGCTGAGCTGAGCTATTATACGATAGCCTTGGCAGTCTACTAGGATTCTCTTCTGGTCTTGGCTGAGACGCACAGCTCTGGGAACCCATGTGTATCATGTCACCTCTCTGAGATTCAATAACGTGGTATGAACAAGAGTACTATCCTACAAGATTGTGAGTGCTGTGCCTGGCTCAAAAAAAAAAAAAAAAGAGACAGAACTCGAGTTGTAAATCCTCTCAATTCATTCATCAGTCTTCCAATTAACAAATATAATTGAATTACCTACTTCTTATCTGAAAATATTGTTGCAAATATCCTAAACATTCTGAATTGATACTTACAAAACTGGGAGTTATTAAATAACCACATGTCTGAGGACCAGATCCAGAACAGCCTTTCAGATGGCTTCTGGAAATAAAAGTTTGTTGAATAAAAACAACTTATATCTTATGATTAAGAATTAACTTTCAGTTTTGGAGGAATGACTAAATATGTTTTATGTTTTTCTACTACATAAATAATGCTGGTTGATATTAAAAATTTAAAAATAGCCGTGCATAATTAACTTTAAACCTCATTTTCATCTCAAAGTGACAAGGTACTATATAACTACTAGTGACCAACAAACCCTATTTTTCTTCACTTCTTTCATTGAAGAACTAATTTGCAGCTCAGAAATTTTGTAAATTAATTACATGCATTATTGCTTTGTTTTACTTATTTTTTAATTTTTAAAAGTCAATAATTAGTATGCTTTGTTATACATGTATGTATTTGGTTATACATGTATAACATATTTTGGTTACACATGTATTTTTATGCTTACTTTATATATATATATCACAAGAAGGCAGTTTTTTTATTCATGAAATTATAAAGTTTATTATTAAAATAAATTGAAAAAAGAATCTTCTAAAAATATAAAAATAATAATAGGGTGAGACCATGTCAAACATTGTTAAGGTAATTATAAAAAAACTGAAGTATAAGAAAATCTTCCTTAAATAAAGAAAATGGAAAAGTTGATCAAAGATATACCTTTTCCACACATCAATGATTAAAGAGAATAAATTTATTTTTCAAGATCATTCTAGAGTTAGAACCATGTTTATAAACTTGTTACCACTTTTCTTTAAATAGCCTGAAAAAATTATAAAACTTCTTTAAGATAATGGTGCTTAATTATGATTCCCAGTGTATCAGGGCTGATTAAAAATATATATATATATATTTTTAATTATGCTGTCGAATAATACTTGAGTAGGTATATCTATATCTAATTAAACAATGAAATTAAAAAAAAAAAAAAAAAAACTACATTACTGCTACCCAAATAGTAAGGTTGGGCAAAAATGCTCATAAAATCTTATCCCAGAGCCATGAGCTTCCCGAGGTCTTGGGCTACAGTAATAGGTATTCTAATGAAAATGGTGACAGCACCATCTGGTTAGCTTGAAATAAGGTCAGAGTGCAGACCTGGAAGGGCAATATTTGAAAAGTTGCCTGAATTTTGTCTTGCAAAGGTAACATTTGCCTTATCTCTAAAAACTGCTTACTTTACTCAGAGGTTTATGGGCCCAAAGACTTGAAAACTGAAAGTTAAAATCTCTCTGAATTATTTTTGGTATTGACTCAGTGACAAGTTCAAGGAAAGATGCCTTTAGCATAGATGGCACCACCCTAGAAAATGATTTCTTCTGTGTCTACACACTACTCATCACAGGAGAAACTAAGAGAATAGAAACCTGATACATATGATTTAGAATTTCAGAAATTTGAGAGCTGGAGAGGACCCACCTCAAGATGATCTAACACGATTTGCACGAATGAAGAAATTAATGCCCCAAAGTTTAAGTGGCTTGTGCACACTCACACACACACGCATGCACACAGCTGGCTAATGATACAGAAAAGTTCACATGTTCTTTGCAAGATAAGGCCTTTTCCCAACGATATGAGGATTCTCCACATCTATTTTTATGTTATTTCATTGAAGTCCTTTCTTTCAAGCAAAAGTAACAATAAATTCCAATATTTTAGCTCATGATTCCTCTGCATTTTCTTTTTTTTTTTTTTTTTTTTTTTTTGCACTGAGACCCCGACATTCCTTGGTATTTACTGTCTTTCCCCACCTAGGACCCCACCCCTGATCCTCGCAAATAAAAGGCCCTCTCGTCTGCCCCAAATTCTGAAATTCCTTTGTGTCTGCTGTTTGCTTTGAGGGCAGCTCCCTGCATTTTCTATCCTAAAATGTATCTCTCTAAGAAATGCAGATTTCCTGAATGCTGCTTAGTGAGAACAGCAGGAATAAAGGCGACCCTTCTGAGCAGGTACCGGAAATGGTGAGACCCTCAGCTCAACTGAACAGCCCTCAGTTGGGTATTTTGTGAGGCACCTTGTTTTGGGCTCTATTACACTAAGGGACAAACCCTCCCCTTCCTGCAGAAGCCCTTGGAGCCAGCTCACAGGCAACAAAGTGGACTTTATTTCTAAAAAATAATATCTACCCACAGAATTATTTTTCTGATCATAAAATTAATAATTCATGGTTATTATAGAAAAACTGGAAACCTGGAAAAAGAATAGGAAAGATAATAGAAATCAATCACAATCTCACTGTGGTGGGAAATTATTGATTTTATTTTCAGAATTCATTCCTACTTCCTAAAAACCTCTAGTTTTATTTTTGAATCCTTGCACTTCTGGGAAAGCAGATGTCCCTTTGAACCCCAAAAAGTTGCCCAACGAAGGTCTATCCCCTGTCCACAGCCACAGTGTGTCCATGGCTCAGGTATAAAGCTGAATCTCCTAAGTCAACTCTGAGAATGCTTTTTATGTTAAAGATATTATCTTATTATCATATTTATTGCTAATATTTCCCAATTTGTTTTTTTCTTTATTTTATGACATTTCAATCCAAATAATTTTTGAATTTTTTCATAAATGCAAGTATATATTTTTTTCTTTAGAATTCTGTCATTGCTTTTATATTTAAAGTTCCTTTCTGCAGTGGTCCAAAAGTTTGTGTCCCTCATAAATTCATATGTTGAAATCCTAACCCCCAAAGATGGCAGTATTAAGAGGTGGGGCCTTTGAGAAGTGATTACTTCATGAGGATGGAGCCCTGGTGAATATCAGTGCCTAAGAAAAAGGACCTCACAGAGCTCCCTCACCCCCTTTCCCATGTGAGGACACAGCAAGGAGACACCAGTTACAACCAAGAAGCAGGTTCTCACCAGAACATAAACATGCTGGTCCCTTGATCTCAGACTTTCAGACTCCAGAACTGTGAGAAATAACATTTTATTGTTTATAAGCTACCCAGGCTATGGTATTTTGTTATAGCAGTCCAAAAGCATAAGACAATTACCTTTCAGAACTAAGCCATAAGCACTCATATTTTGCCTAGGTTTTATGGCACTGAAGAAAAATTTTAATACCAGTTCAAAAAGCAGCTGAGAAACTGTAAGAAGTGCTTTCTGCCCATATAGTCCTAAGGTTATTCTTTTCCTCTGTGATATTTTAATTACTAATTTATTTAGCATTCATGCAAAATATATTCATTGAGTTCATGCTATGTGTTAAACACTGTAGTAGATAGAAAAACAGAATTTCTACTAGAATGAAATTAGAATTATAATAGAATGTCACAAAAGTGTGCCTTGGAGAATTATGGAGAGAATTTCCCCCTTTGCCTCATGCTTGGAAGTATTAAGAAGGACTCCATGAAGGACTTCAAGCAGGGAGAAGAGTTTAAAGGCAGAGATACAAAAAAAGAATGGCTTAAGCAGAAGCATCAAGAGGGAGAAGCACAGGGAAAATGATTCACCTTTGCTGGAACTTAGGACACAGAAAGGAAAGTAGTTAAAAATAAGAGTGGAGAAATGGAATTAACACAACACAGGGGCCTTGAAAATCAGACATTAGCCATGGCAAAGTGAGTCTCTTCAAAGGGTTTTTGCAGGAAATTGAAAAGAGATATGTTTCAGGAACTATATCCTCAAATTACATTTAGTGGGAAGAAAAGACTGAATAAGTACATATGTCTAAACCTTAAAATAAAATGAAAAGGAAACCTAACAGGTTTTAATAGTGTCAAAGGAACGCCCATGATAGCAGATAAATTGAACCACACCTACAATTGTCTTAACAGTAACAAAATTCATTATCACTTTAGAGGAAAATTACTACATTGTCCTTCCTTCCTACTCATTAGAGTATAAAAGGGTCAGAAATGCTATCCCTCCTACCTACTATTAGGTCCCCAGAGGCAGAAAAAACAATTCTAATGAGGAATTAGTCACATACAAGCAAGAAGATTAGACTTAATGAGTATTCTCCTCCCTCTTGGCCCCTAGAGATTTCCAAGTACTATATTTAAATTTTGATGTAAATACTACTCTTCTTTTACATTTTAATTGCTTCTTAGGCTGATAGTTATCTTTGGAGAGACTAACAGTCATATTTTTAGCCACTATGAATATCTAATTTTTATTCATGCATTGTACTCTTTGCTACTGTGAAGCTAAATTTGAGCTTAAAGTGGGATTTTTGTTCCTGCTGCATTAATTCTCTCTACCACACACAGCGTATTTTGAATCCTGTTGGCTCTTCGTGGTTTCTCCTGGGGGCAAAGTGAACTTCATAGAGCCAATTTATGGCCTCCTACAGCAATTTTATGAGCCTGAAACTATGGAGTCATCCCTATGTGATTTTCATATACCTAGGAGAATTAGATTCAGATGTAATAGAATTAATCTTTGTATTATATTTCATGAAATGTTGACATGCCTGCTGCCATACTAGCTCAGAATGCCCCGAAAATAATCTACCTTAAAAATATTAAATATTGAAAATAAAAGAGGTTTACATTATTCATGGTCAGTTTGACAGGATGCCCAGATATAACTATGGTCTTTATTTGAACTAAATCCTGATCGAGAATCCTATTGTAAATGTGACCCCTAGGTTTTTACGACCAGGCTACAGTTTGAATGAAAAATCACTTCATTTAAACATAGTTTCAGGTAATGTTTTTCTTGATTTTTATACAACGAAGTGTTTTACTTCAGGTGCTGGTGGATAAAGTACAAATTTTCAAATCAATGTGCTCAGGCTTCTGGAGAAATTAATTCACTTTTCATAGAGCTAAAACCATAAATTTATACTCTAGCATTAAATTCCTAAAAATATCTCTTCCATGATACTTACCTGATAGCAGCACAGAAGTATTTTAGTTCTAATTCAATTATTTGAACATTCTGGTTATGCGCTTATAACAACAAAAACAAAACTGCTCAAAGATGGCAATTGTTAAAACATTTCAACAACTTCATAGGAATAGGTTAAACTCAGTGTCATGATAGATTAGGAAAAATATACGCAGAATTGTTGGAGTAGGCTTTAGTTTATAATTAAACTTATGCAAAATATGATAAAATTAACCATATTATAAAATCATAATTATAACCCTATAAAATTAACCGTATTATAACTTAGGAAACATTTAAAAAACATATAGAAAAAAGCAATTCTAGAATAATCTTCAGAAGAGCAAAATGCATATATTAAAATAAATATCTATGTAGATATTATTTAAGCAAGTGATTCAATTATTGAATGATGGCTTAATATAAAAAATATTAAAAATTAGAAATAAGTGCAAGAGGTTAGAGAAAATGTGGTTGTCTGGATACTTATTGATCAGAGACTATTAAGAAGTTACTGAGAGGATCTCTAGTATGACTTCAGAAAATGAAAAGTAGAGCAACCTCAAAAAATTATAAGCAAATCTTCAAATACTACTAATTAAGGCAAAAATAATAACAATGTATACCAGGTATTTTAGCATATTTAGAAGTAAAATGTGTGACAATGATAACATAAAAGATAGGGGGGAGGGGAAATGGGAGTAATTTTATGCAAATTTCTTACATTACTGTGGAGTGATACAATATTATTTGGAGGTAGACTCAAGTTAAAGATGTGTATTAAAATCTCTGAAGAAACAACTTTAATAAAAGAAAACAATGAGGTGTAGCTAATAAGGCACAAAGTAGAAATAAAATGAAATCATAAGAAAATAATTAATACAAGAGAAGACAAGAGGAACACTTGAACAAAGACTATATGGGACATACATAAACAATAAACTTGTAGATTTAAATCAAACCATAGTGATATTTAAATTAAAAATTAACATTAAATACAAATAACACTGAATAGAAATCAGAAATTGTTAGAATTAAAAAGCTAAAAACAACTATATGTTGTCTACAAGAAACAAAATTTACACTGCTGTCCAGTATATTTGAAGGTTTTCAGAGAGTAGATCATAAGGGTTCTCATCACAAGAGAAAAAACATTTTTTCTGTTTTTTTTCTTTTGTACCTGTATGAATGATGGGTGTTCACTAAACTTATTGTGGTAATAATTTCATGGTGTATGTAAGTCAAATCAATATGCTGTACACCTTGAACTTACACAGTGCTGTATGTCAGTTTTACCTTAATAAAACTGGGGGGAAATAAAGAAAAAAATTAAATATAAGACAAAATGAGGATAAAAGTAAAAGGATGTGACAAAACTGATATAAGATAAAGTAGATTTTAAAAGAGGAATATTACTAAGAATAAAGAGAGATGTTTCATAATGATAAAGAGATTGATTCATCAGGAGGATATAAAAATCAGAAGTGTGTTTGTATCCAAAAAGCATAACTTCCAAATAAATGAGGGAACATGAAAACTAGTGGAGTTGAGCAAAGAAGTAGACCAGTCAACAATTTTAGTTGGAGATTTCAATTCTCTTCTCTCAGTAATTGACAGAAAAAGTAGAGAGGTAATCAGTAAGACTATAAAAGACTTTAGCAACTCTATTAACCAACTTGACCTAATTGATATTTATGGCTAACTCCACCCCAAAATAGATATACTAGGTTTTCAACTCTACTGTAACATTCACCAAAGTAGGGTCTATATTGCACCATAAAGCCAGGCTCAATACATTTAAGATGACTGAAAAATACAAAGTATTTGCTATTCAAAATGAAATTAAGCTAAAAATCAATGATATAGAAAAAAATCCCCACATGGGGAAAATAAACAACATATTTCTAAATTATACATGGATCAAAGCAGAAATCCAAGAAAATTAGAAAATATCTTGAACTGAAAGAAAATGAAACCATAGTACATAAAATTTGTTGGCTGTAACTAAAATAGTGCTTTCAAGGGAAATCACATCAATAAATGCTTACCCTAAAAATAAGAAAGATCTCAAATCAATGACCTAAGCTTCCACTCTAAGAAACTAGGAAGAGAAGAGAATATTAAACCCAAAGCAAGTAGAAGAAAGGAAATACAAAATATAAGGCTAGAAATCAAAGAAATGCAAAAACAATAAGGAAAATCAATTAAATCAAAAGTTGGTTCCTTTAAAAAAATTATTAAAATTGAGAAACTGCTAGTAACACATCTGAAAAAAAATAAGGAATTAATGTGCTTATTCTAACATCACAAACACTTCACTTCTAATTGTTTAGATATTAAAAGATAATAAGTATCATGAGCAACTGCATACCAGTAAATTCGAAAAGAGATGAAATGGCCAATTTCCTTGAAAGACACAAACTACCAATCTCCCTTAAGATGAAATAGGTAACCTGAATAATCTTAAATGAACTTGTGGTTAAAAATCTTTCGACAAGGGCTTCCCTGGTGGCACAGTGGTTAAGAATCCACTTGCCACTGCAGGGGACATGGGTTCAAGCTCTGGTCCGGGAAGATCCCACGTGCCATGAAGCAACTAAGCCTGTGCACCACAACTATTGAGCCTGCACTCTAGAGCCCATGAGCCACAACTACTGAGCCTGTGCGCTGCAACTACTGAAGCCTGTGCGCCTAGAGCCCATGCTCCGCAACAAGAGAAGCCACCGCAATGAGAAGCTTGCGTACCGCAACGAAGAGTAGACCTTGCTCGCCACAACTAGAGAAAGCCCACGCACAGCAACGAAGACCCAATGCAGCCAAAAATGAATAAATAAAATAAATAAATTTATTTTTTAAAAAAAGAAAAAGAACTAAAAAAAAAAAATCTTTCAGCAAAGGAAATTCTAGATTCACAGGTCTTATCTGTTGAATTCTACCAAACACTTATGAAAGAAATAATCCCAATTCTACAAAAACTTATTCAGGGACAAGAATAGGAGGAAATATCTCCCAATTCATTTTATGAGGACAGCATTTACCCTGATATCAAAACAAGACAAAAACTGAAAGAAAACTTCAGACTATTATCTACAATGAAAAGCCACAAAATCATTTTAAAATTTTATCAAATTAAATCCAAAGACACATTTCTTAAAGCAATACATTATGACCAATTAGGATTCACTCTAGAATACAAAGTTGGTTTAACACTAGAAAATCAATGTGATTCACCAAATTGTGATATTAAAGTTAAAAATTATTTGACTGAGTACTAAAGAAAAAAAACTGAACAAAGTTCCACAAATAAACACTCAGCAAGTTAGAAATAGAAAAAACTTTCTCAAATTGAAAAAGGGGGGGCTTCCCTGGTGGCGCGGTGGTTGAGAGTCTGCCTGCCAATGCAGGGGACACGGGTCAGGGGACACGGGTTCGAGCCCTGGTCTGGGAGGATCCCACATGCCGCGGAGCGGCTGGGTCTGTCAGCCACAACTGCTGAGCCTGCGCGTCTGGAGCCTGTGCTCCGCAACAAGAAAGGCCGCGATAGTGAGAGGCCCGCGCACCGCGATGAAGAGTGGCCCCCACTTCCCGCAACTGGAGAAGGCCCTCGCACAGAAACGAAGACCCAACACAGCCATAAATAAATAAATAAATAAATAAATAAAAGAAAAAGGGGACCTATGGAAAGCCTACAGCTAACATCATATGTGATAGTGTAAGACTGAATGTTTTCGGTGTAGAAACAGGAGCAAAACAAGAATGCCTTCTCTCACCATTTCTATTCAAACCCAGTACTGGAGGTTCTGGTTACAACAATAAGTAGAGGGCAATATAAGTCTATTTATAAGTCTACTGGTTGACCCTAATGTCATTACATTACATTGTGAGAGGGAGGAACAGCCAAAATATTTAACAACTCATATCCTGAATTCAACTAAGGCCCCCAGGGTTTTGTTTTGATTCATTTGTTTGTTTGTTTGTTTAGTAAATGGTACTGCTAAATCATGCCTTCTGATCATAGCCTAAGAAAGACACTGTAACTGAAACACACCAATAATGGTCAAACAAGCAATACTAATGAACTAATCAATCAACTAACAACCTGTAGAGAATTTTCTCAAGGATTATTGGCTGTCCCTGTTGTATCCCTCTTAGCTTGTCAAGCTGTATATTCATCTGATAAATAAAGACTAAACCTACTGTGGTAATCATTTCACACTATATGTAACTCAAACCATTGTGCTGTACCCCTTAAACTTATACTGGGATGTATATCAATTATTTCTCAGTAAAGCTGGAAAAACTATTTTTTAACTTAAGTGTTGTTTTTTTTTAAAGAAAGAGATGATCTGTACTAATTCAGCAGGTGAATTGTCACTTGTGGATTGCCTGTGAAGTTTTGACTAAATTGCATTTTAAATGCATTTCTAAAATGAAAATTCTACTATATGTAATCTCAGTGTTCAAAATTATACTGAACAGCTAAGTACATGATAAAGTTAATCATATCAATGAGCTGTAATAGATTTAATTTTCCATCCCGTTAATTTTTCACCTCTGGAGTAGGTCCTGCCTTGCTCTTCAGATACTGAATTTGGTTGTATTCATCGTGTGACTTCCTGATGATGTGCTCAGAAGTAACACAGATAAATTCCAGTTTTGAAAATAATACCCATAAAGCTTATGTATGGGAAAAGTGAGGGTATATCTCATGTATTCTTCCTCGATACAAGTAAATGCATGCACACATATGTACATACACATAGGCATAGACATATTGCACTGCAAATCTCTCATTTCACAAACTAGAAATACACAACTCAATTCTTTATTTCTAAAATCCTAGTTATTAAAAATGTATATTCTTATGTGATGAACTCCTTGTACTTGGCTGAAAACCTCACACTACTTCTAAAATTGTAAGTAGGGAAGTGTGTTTCTGTCTTTATTATTCCCTTGTTTTGTATTAGTATATATGCAAAGTCTTTCATGAATGGACTGCGCTAATGGAAAATTAAATGAATATTCCAAGGTCACACAGAAATTGCTGACATCAGCAGTGATGTGCCTTCATCTGTAGGCAGCATTAATTTCTGTTGTATGATACAAAGTTTTGATAACTACTGAAACTATATGTAAGCATGTTGGGACTTCTTGATTCTTTTTTAAAGGTAAGAGCATTGCTGCTTACTGTGTGTCATTCTTAATAAAAGAAACCCTGAAAACTTAGAAATAAGAAATGTGAATAAGTGCAGGCGCCTGATTTGGGAGTTGAGAGGGAGAAGGGAAATGGGGAAGAGATCAGAATGGTTGCCTCCATTCTCGGACCCAGATAAGGTCCCTGCACGCCGGGTGCTTCACACTTGGGGCTAGAAGAGGAGAACAGGGAAGTGGGGTTTGGGAGCAGTTTGATCTGGCTCAGAGAAGGGCGAGTGGGAGTAAAGCCCACAAACTCACTGGAGCATTCCGCCCTCCCACGCCTTCCTCCGTTCCTGCACTGATCTGGTTTGTGTGTTCATCTCGGTCTTGTTTATGAAGATCAGTCTTCTCATACTAATAGATGTTCATGGCAATGAAGAATAAAGCAGGATATCAGGACTGACTGTGCATAAGAAGTTGTCATGGTAAAAGTAAGAGGATTGGCTTAGCAGACAGGCAAGTGTGATTTCAGCCGAAGGGTAAGTGCGATTAACCACCGATTCAAGGGGAAAACCAAATGGGAGCAAAACAGGAAAAGCTAGGGAGGAGACGTTTATTTACACCTCTCCCCGATCATCCATCTTAAGTAAACAGAACAGCATTATTCTCGGGAATCTTTATTACTATAAGAAACTATACTTGTGTAAAATATTTATATATATGTATATACACACTCATATCTGTGAGCATTTAAACATTTCCAGTGCACTCGCAAATCTCAAGCACCACATGAAAGCAGTGAAATGACATCTGAGAGACATTTTCAATTACATTTCAAAAGGATATAAATGATCAGAATAATAAAAATAAAAAACCGTGCCTATCAGAATATCTACATTTTCTCACATTTATCTTGAATACACATTCAGTACTTTCATAGGACGAGCTCTGGAAATCAATACTGTAAATGAAATATCATTGACATCCCCTTCTCATTTCAGCTGTGGTGTGAGTGAAGAGTGGTAATGTCTCGATAAATAATTTTAGCTTCAGTCTCTTTTACCCTCATTCCCAACAGATGAGCAATTTCTGAAAAACAACTGTAGAAGATGCACTTTTACCTCTTCACCAAAAACATATAAAAATGAAATATATTGTGATATTTATTACCATGTATATTACAAACCACCATGGCGATCCAGTACAAATGGCTTTTTTCTCTGTGGCACCGACCTTCAAAAGTGATGATGTGAAAAGCCATAGACTTTATGACAGCTTAACTAGAAATTAACTAGAAATACAGCTGCTATATTAATAGGTAGTTGTGGCTTTGCTATAAAGTTTGAATATGAAAGGAAACTCTGATCCTCATGGTCTGCTATAAACTTTAAATATGCAGAAAAATAAGTCCCTGAAAACAGCCGGAGAACGCTGAGACAATGTTTATGTGAAATGATGCTGTCTCTTCTTCTTAGCCTCCAAACTTAATGGCAGTTTTTGCATTACATAAATTCAGCATTAGCAATTGAATGACTGGCATAATTTTCAGCCCAGCAAGTCAGAAAGGCCTCCCAGAACTGCGTAAGTGTACCTATTTGCACTTGTAGATCCCTGTGTATGGTGACGTGAATCTTTATGTATAGATAGGCTTAAGCTCCTTATGAAATCAATGAGTGAGTATATTTCAGTGACCAAATGCTGAGCAGTGAAAAACTGATGGTCATTGAAACGTTACTTTGAAAGTGTCAAATATTTCCTCTGTACCTTCAAAATATTTTCATCTAGGTAAACATCATGATGCTACATTTTTAGTAGCTTATTTAACACCTATAATCAGTTTGGTCAATATTTTAGTTTTAAGTGGACACAATTTCCCTGACATGTAAATGACATCATGGTGCATGCCAAGATAATTTTTATAGTATTTTAAATTAATTTGCAAACATCCTCAAACAGGTACATAATTTCTTTTCTGATGATGGTACAGGTGGTCATGAGATGTAGCTTAAACATGCCCTCTCTAAGAGGCTCAGCCATTAGAGGACCTGTCATAGCTCTGGCTGCTATAATAAAATACCATAGGCTGAGCGGCTTAAACAAGAGACATTTATGTCTCACAATTCCAGAGGCTGTAAAGTACAAGACCAAGGTGCCTGCAGATTTGGTCCCTGGTGAGAGCCCTCTTCCTGGCTTGCAGATGGCTGTCTTCTCACTGTCTACTCACATGGCAGAGAAAGCTCTCTGTCTTCCTTTACTTGCAGGGACACTATCCCACTTAGAGCCTCACCCTAAGGACCTCATCTAAACCTAATTACCTCCCAAAGACCCCACCTCCAAACACCACTATATTAGGGGTTAGGATTTCAACATATAAATTTTAAGAGGATAAAATTCAGTCCACAGCAGAACCTAATGTCTTTATCCATGTTAGCAGATTTGTCAGTTTTTGGAAATTATTTAAACCACAGAAATGAGGAGGAAGCAACTTACGTTTATTTTTATATTATTGCCATAACTAATTTCTGAATGGTGGTTTTGCACACAATCAGCATTTGGTGGCTTAGAAGGCTAAAAACTAAAAGAAAAAAGATAAAGGACCTATATTTTTTAATGAAAGTACTAACTATGACAGAACGAATTAAGAAAAAACATTTTTACATTAATGAGAAAGATTTTTGAGAAGAGAAGCTGAGATAATAATTCCTCACAATTTAAATTATTTTGTTCTGATAGTTTTCTTTGCCCTGTATGCTTTATAACTGATGATTTTATTTGTTCTTTGAGGTTTATAGTTTTAAAAGAGTTTCAGTTTAATCATGTCTCATCTATTCCACAGTGGCTAGAACTGATCACTTTATGTGTCAAAATTTATAATCTAATCTGTCCAAGGCTGTAACTCCTTCACAGATGTGGCTATTTAAATGAAAATTGAAATTAGTTAATGTAAAAATAAAATTTAAACATTTAAAATTCAGTTTCTCAGTCATATTAGCCACCTTTCAAGTGCTCAATAGCCACATACGGCTAATGGCTACTATATCTGGCAGTGCAGATTGAGAACATTACCATCACTGTGGAAGGTTTTACAGAACACGCCTGCTCTAGAGTGTCAGGAAATTATGGCCTGTGGGCCAAGCCTACCTGCCATGTGTTTTTGTAAATAAAGTTTTATTGGAATGCAGCCACACCTATTCCTTTATATCTTATCTACGGCTGCTTTTGTACTATGCCAGCAGCCTTCAATCATTGCAAAAGAAACCATATGCCCTGCAAAATCTAAAATATTTGTTACTATCTAGCCCTCTACAGGAAAAGTTTGCCAGCCCCTGCTCTAGAGGATGGATACCTTAGGAGTTTGTAGCTCAGACTCTGCAGGTCAACATACTGGAATTTGAACCCTATTTCTGGCAGAAATTAAGTTCTCTAAGCATTCTTTTTAATTGTTTGTAAAGTTGGAATTGTAATAATACTGATCTTACAGACTCGTGTGAGGATTAAATGAAAGAATTATGTAAAACACTCAGCACAATGACTGACACATTGTAAGCCCTCAAAAAACATTTCTTGTTAGGTTTTTAATCATTGTTATGTTCACTAATATTATTCTTGTGACCTGTAAAAGATGTGCAAATGTACCCCCTCTTTCAAATCTTAAATCAGAGTCATAGCTCAAGAAGTGACAAATTAACCAAAGGTACCAAGGCCAAATATTTTATAGGCTTGATGGTAACCTAGGTATATAATTTACTTCAGGCAATGTATATGAATGTTAAAAAATAAATATCTTTTGAAATTTTATATGTATTTCCTACCTAGTGTGTGAGACACATAAACACATCTGAAATATCCCATGCCTAGGAACCAGCAAGACAAACTTTATCTGAAATTCCTTGGGTTCCTACTCAAAGGCTTGGTCCTATGAAGCTGTTGACTAGTTAAATCTGTCTTCCTGGCCATTATCAAAAAACCTAGAAACAATAAATGCTGGAGAGGGTGTGGAGAAAAAGGAACCCTCTTGCACTGTTGGTGAGAATGTAAATTGATACAGCCACTATGGAGAACAGTTTGGAGGTTCCTTAAAAAACTAAAAATAGAAATACCATACGACCCAGCTGTCCCACTACTGGGCATATACCCTGAGAAAATTCTAATTCAAAAAGAGTTAAGTACCACAATGTTCATTGCAGCTTTATTTACAATAGCCAGGATATGGAAGCAACCTAAGTGTCCATTGACAGATGAATGGATAGAGAAGATGTGGCACATATATACAATAGAATATTACTCAGCCATAAAAAGAAACGAAATTATTTGTAGTGAGGTGGATGGACCTAGAGTCTGTCATACAAAGTGAAGTAAGTCAGAAAGAGAAAAATAAATACCGTATGCTAACGCATATATATGGAATCTAAAAAAAAAAAAAAAAAAAAGGTTCTGAAGAACCTAGGGGCAGGACAGGAATAAAGATGCAGACGTAGAGAATGGACTTGAGGACATGGGGAGGGGGAAGGGTAAGCTGGGACGAAGTGAGAGAGTAGCATGGACATATATACACTACCAAACGTAAAATAGATAGCTAGTGGGAAGCAGCCACATAGCACAGAGAGATCAGCTTGGTGCTTTGTGACCACCTAGAGGAGTGGGATAGGGAGGGTGGGAGGGAGACGCAAGAGGGAGGGGATATGGGGATATGTGTATACTTAGAGCTGATTCACTTTGTTATACAGCAGAAACTAACACAACATTGTAAAGCAATTATACTCCAATAAAGATGCTTTAAAAATAACTGTACTGCACAGAGATAATTATGTTTTGTAGAATATGGATTGTTAGGCATTTTAAATTGATGCTTGTCAGCAACAAGTTATTTGCTGAATAGCAATCCTTTTTTTTTTAAGAGAAACCCCCTTGAGATTTAATGTATACACTTTTAAGATCATTTTAAATCATATTTATATAACATAAAATTCCCCCATTTTAAGTGTAAAGTAGTATGGTTTTAGTGAATGTATAGAGTTGTGCAAGCACAACTAGAAATAAGTTTTAGAACACTTTAATCAACCCTCCAAATTCCCTATGCCCTTTTGTGGTCAAGCTGTCCCTCGTCCCCAGCCACAAGGCAAGCACTGAGCTGCTTTCTGCTGTTATGTTTTTGCTTTTTCCAGAATTTCATGTTCATATGTCATATGTGTTTTGTGTCATTTATTTTTTTACTTATCATTATGTTTTTGAGATTCTTCTACATTGTTCTGCATATCAACAGTTTATTCTGCTTTACTTGCAGTTGTATTCTGTTGAATGTATGTGCCACATTTTGTTTATACATGGACCAGCTGATGGATATTTGAGTTGTTTCTATTGTTTGGTTATTGTGAATGATGATACTATGAACATTTGTGTACAAAAAAAAAAAAAAAATCTGTCTTCCAAGTTTGATAATACTCTAATCCCCATTCATTTTAGGCTTGCCGAAAATGACTGGACTCTTTGGCTTGATCATTATGGCCACGTGCAGATTCCATACTAATTTTTTCTTTAGTTTCAGCTACATAGCAATAGCCTCTTCTCATAAAAGATTAGGAGGTATAGGGGAACTATTAACAGAAAAGGACTTTGTTGATAAAAGAGCCACCTACATATGGTAGAAATCAGCCCTTGGCAAAATTGTGGGGAGGCTGCCAGCGTGACCTCACCTTCCCTTTCTCTCACCTCTCTTGATTCGGGAGCCCCTCACACCCTGGCATCCCCCACCCCCAGCCCACTGAGATTAGTGAACTCCCTGTTTCCATGTGACCCTCCCAGGGCCTAAAGCCTCCCTCCCAGACATTAATGTGCCAGGCAGGTGCCCCAGGTGTACAAGGGCTAATGGGTGTTGGACCAAATAAAAGTCTACAAAGATTGGGCTTCCCTGGTGGCGCAGTGGTTGAGAATCTGCCTGCTAATGCAGGGGACACGGGTTCGAGCCCTGGTCTGGGAAGATCCCACATGCCGCGGAGCAACTGGGCCCGTGAGCCACAACTACTGAGCCTGCGCGTCTGGAGCCTGTGCTCCGCAACAAGAGAGGCCACGATAGTGAGAGGCCCACACACCGCGATGAAGAGTGGCCCCCGCTTGCCGCAACTCGAGAAAGCCCTCACACAGAAACGAAGACCCAACACAGCCAAAAATAAATAAATTAATTAATTAATTTAAAAAAAAAAAAAGGAGTCTACAAAGATCAAGTGCTGTGGGAAACCTACACAGTATGACAGGCTGTTCTCAGTTTTTTTTTAAATTTTTCCTTCCACTCTTTCGTCAGCCCATCATTATGGACTTTTAGCAGCATATATTATCTGCAATAGTGTATATTATTACTTGCATGGGATGATCCTCTATCCTAAAATACTACGTACCAAAGTTATTTCCAAATGAGCCTTGAAATAAAAAGAAGGGCAGGGCGGGTGTGTGGGAGGCGGATGTTGCCCTTTATATGCACCAAATAAAGAAAGAAGGATAAAAAGGGGATGGAAACAAATCTATACAGAGAATTTGCTGTGTGCTTAGAATTAGGCTTAGGCACATTATAAGTAGTAACTCGGTAACTAATTTTGTCGATGTGTTTCTAAAGCAGGTATTAAAAGGTCCCTTTTGTTACCAGAAAAACCGAGATTCAAAGAAAGTAATTTGGTAATCACTGATAGAGCTGGAATTCAAAGTCGAGTCTGTCTGATTTCAACATTTATTCCCTTCTACACTGTATTATCTCTCATTAAAGTAACCTATAGCGCATGCTATTTTATATGGTGGAACTTTTGTATGAAGTGAAAAAATTATCTGTAATTCACCTCTTTCATAAATCTGGATTGTAGCACAAATTTGATAAACATGTAAATAGTCATAAATTCCAGCAATGGATCTGAATTACAGGAGACACATATAAATCTATACACTAAATAACTGTCCTTCGCTTACATTTGCAGTGAAGGCCATGTTTGAACAGCAGCTGGCAGAGCTTCTGGAGTTTACCTGCTTGGGTTCACTGCCTGGCCCTGCACCTGTGCACTACATCTTGCACTGTCTTTCTAGAATACATGCTTCCAGGGACCCCAGAGCATTTATCTTCATCTGGAGCGCTCAGAAGTAAATGGGACTGAGCATAATCCACTAGATGAAACTTGACCTTGTTGTTTATTTCTGATGACTTCAGAGATGAGATCTCTCCCCATGAATCACCCTGGTGGATGATTTCAGATTTCTGCCATTGGTACACCGGAAAAAGCACTTTAGTGTTCAGGATTTTGGTTTGTTTGTGAAGAGCCTCAACTTTGAAATTCTGCTTTTTCAGAGCTTAATGAAGCTTGCAATTGGTGACCTACAGAACATTTTGCTTTCTAATGCTTTTTCTGAATCACAACAAGACTTGAACATCTCGTCGAACTTGAAAAACCTAATTCTTCATCCCAAATTTTGTCTTGGAGAGACCCAAAGTCACATTGGGCTGGTAAATATCTGTAGATGAAGATGCTTTTTTTTTTTAGTTAACAACATTAGTATTTATTGTGCAAAGTTGCATTAGGAGTTCATTTTCAAAGTACAATTATCATCCAATAATACTAAGATACTTTAATCTTCAAACTATTCAAGAACAAAATAAACTACAAGATAATACTATGATAGCAGAGGCTACCAATAATTGAGTGCTTTTTCTGCCATAGATGTTGCTAAGGATTTCATACACCGATCTCACTTATTTAAACAGCACAAGAACTCTGAGATGCATGTTTCATTGTCCCTATTTTGCCAATCAGTAAACGGAGACTCAAGGAGGTTACATGATTTACCTAGTGTCCGTTAACAACTGACTGCACATACAGAATTTGAACTGAGACTGTTTGAGGCCAAGGAACACGTGCTGAATTACAAGTGACAAAAAGAAAAGGTGCAAAGGTAAGAACTCACATTTGAACCCAGGACATTATGCAAACCACAGGGCAACAAGTGCAATGAAAATGTACTGTTTCTCTAGAAACATCTCCAGTTCTGCCCCAGTGTCTAGATCACCCTCTGTGACCAGCCTAGTGGTACTCAACCCTAGCCTTACTTCACAATCACCTGGAAAGCTTTTGAAAAAATATCTAATATCTGAGCCCCACCAAGTAGATCAAAATACGGAGGGGTGGGGGAGGTCTGAGTATCAGATATGGGTCTCATGGCCATTTCAATCAATAGGTCAGTTAGCATCAGAGAGACAGGGTGACTGTGATTATAGTAGAGGTGATGGTTGTTTTTGTGGTGTTAAGGGGAGGGAGATGTGAAAGAACAAGTGGATAGAGGAAATCCCAAACAAATTCTTCCAGTATTTTCAGGCTTGAAAATTATCAGAAGCTACATCAATGCTTGATGACATCCCCATAGACCTGTCCTAGGCCCACTAAGGTCCCAGTGAATCTTTCTGTGTCCTGACAAGTAAAGTAGCCAGGCAGTTCAGTAAGTGTATTACAGTTAGAAATATCTGATGGTTGGATAAACAGATGAGGTGATTTCAGTGTTCATTGACTCGACATGGACATGGGTGCAATGGGGCTTTTCATAAAACTGCTGGCATTTCATAAAAGCAAATCTTATTGCCAAAAACTCCTCCTCCAAACTAACATGATTCTTTTCCATGAGGGTTAATTCAACAAACAAAAAAGCACAATAAATGGAACAAGTCTGGAGACATATTTCATTGGGTCAAGGCAGTGTCAATGCCACCGTTAGAAGTTTCTGCTGTTTTACAGAGTAAATAAGATCTTGGTAAAGAGAAATAAGGACAGAGAAGAAAATTGCTTTGGGTTGGATGGTGCCAACTTGGGAAGCAGGAAGCCATTTTAAAATAGATCCTTAGTAAATACTACAATACCTGCCACTAAGACTGCAAAATAGTAGTAAACCCAAGAAAATGCTTTACCCCTTGTAGGCACTATGTATGTCTTCTGGACAATGCAATTTATAAGGCTGGAGAAGAAAGAACGCACTCTCAATAAGCCAATGGTTCCCTGCATGAATGTACATTTTCCAAACTTGGTCTCAGAAGTGTAGGAAGCTCATATACATCAGATAAATTCCCATTTTGTTGCAGAAGTTTCAAAACATTTCAGAGATAGAAAACCACTAAGAAAAACCATAAGCAACTCATATAAAGACTGCTGGAAGCTTGTAGGAAGATTACATGTGGATTGCAAGATTCTGTATATGAACCATAAACATCCACTTTTCTGCTCATTTCTATAGCTTTCCTGGGCCCATTGAAAAGATTGAAATGTTTGCAAAATCTAGGTTAAAAAAATAATACAAGTTTTTTACAGGCCTTTAAAAAACTAAAAACAGAACTACCATATGACCCAGCAATCCCACTACTGGGCATATACCCTGGGAAAACCATAATTCAAAAGGACACATGTACCCCAACATTCATTGCAGCACTATTTACAATAGCCAGGTCATGGAAGCAACCTAAATGTCCATCGACAGATGAATGGATAAAGAAGATATGGTACATATATACAATGGAATATTACTCAGCCATAAAAAGGAACAAAGTTAGGTCATTTGTAGAGATGTGGATGGACCTAGAGTCTGTCATACAGAGTGAAGTAAGCCAGAAAGAGAAAAACAAATATCGTATATTAACGCATATATGTGGAATCTAGGAAAATGGTACAGATGAACCTATTTGTAGGGCAGGAATAGAGACGTAGATGAAGAGAACGGACGTGTGGACACGAGGTTGAAGGGGAGGGTGGGACGAATTGGGAGATTAGGTTTGACATAAATACACTACCATGTGTAAAATAAATAGCTAGTGGAACCTGCTGTATAGCACAGGGAGCTCAGCTCAGTGCTCTGTGATGACCTAAATGGGTGGGATGGGGGGTGGGAGGGAGGTCCAAGAGGGAGGGGATATGGGGATATATGTATACATATAGCTGATTCACTTCATTGTACAGCAGAAACTAACACAACATTGTAAAACAATTATACTCCAATAAAAAAAAAAGAAATATTTTTAAGGACTCGGTACTCCAAGTTCTTTGTATAAAATACGAACACTGCTGATGGATAAGGAAATCCACATAATAGGTGTTCTTGTAGACATGCTCATGGGGCCTCTAATGTCAGCGCAGGCAGTAAATGTTTCTCCAGATTAGATTTGAATGCAGGTTAAAACTTCATGCACAAATGTATTGGAAGTATTACAGAGGGCCGATGCTCTTATTTTTTTTCTCTGTAAAACAGTGATGCCTTGCTCCCATCCCTAGACATCCTGATTTAATTGGTATGAGGTGTGACCTGGTATTTGGATTTTTTAACACTCCCAAGGTGATTTTAATATGCAGCAAAGATTGGGAACCACTGGGCTAGACTGATTGGTCTCAAATTCTTATATGACTGTGTCATTCTTCTGCTTAAAATGCCATATACCTAATCTTAATAAAACAGTCCAAGTTCTCCAACACAACATCTAAGGTCTTTCAAATCAGACTATTTGTCATCACTCTGGCCTCACCTCTCATTCCCCTCCTTCTACCTTAGTTCTTAACATCCACCACACATCACCTACCTCTTAGTGACTGTTTCCCTATGGCCCTTAAATAACATAATGAAGGCAAAGATTAATTTAGATCATAATAATTGAGGAGATTCTCTTTATCATCTGGAAGCCAATTGGTAACAAGCCCACTTCTGAGAAGGAAATTTTTACAAAGATTTTATAGTTCAGCATAAAAGTTGTAATATCCTTTCCTTCTCATCCATTCAGCACCCCTAATACTAGAACAATCCACAGTAAACTGTCACTATCAAGAAAGTCACAATGGAAAGCTTTTGGATTTCTGTAAAGGGGCACCTTTCAAGTCCTTGTGTCACTTTGGGGAGTTCTTTACATTGTATGATCTAAAGCCCAACCACCCCTGACATCCAGGTGCCATATGCCAGCCACTTTAGGTCCATGTGTGTACTTACCCCCATATTCTGGCATCTTACATCACAAATCCTTAGTTGTATAAATATTATACAGTTGATAAAAGTGGTGTCCTCTCTCCTAAATTAACAAAATGATCAGGAATTTAAACAAATCCCCTCAAGGTAAATAAGAAAAATAATGCAGGATGGATGTGAAGAGTTATTTCTCATCATAAAAGCTCCTAACCAGGAGAACAAAGTGAAATTCTAGGGCTACTTGTCATTGTGGAAGTTCTTCATCCTTCACAATTCTAGTCAGGACACAAGCGAAAAAACAGGTAGATGTAGAAGCCCTTTGGGCTCACCTAGGTTCACCCAGTTGCAATAGGGGCTTAAATATTTGCAGGTGTTAAATCTCCCTCATTCATTTTTGTCCTCTTTTTCTTTTTTCAAGTGCCCTCACTCTACCTGAAACATCCTGTCCAGACCCCCTCTGCCCACCACCATCTGACTTCTCTTCCTGGCTATCTTCTCAGTGACCTTCAGGATTAACCTCAGTAACTGCCTCTCCCAGGGGGGCCTGACCCGGACTGGATGCAAGTCTCCTCCACATGCATCTCGAGCACCCTCTCCAGGTACCTGGCACACTCCCTTCTCCCTACAATGACTGCACTGAGGTGTTCCAGAAGGGACCCCTGTACTATTTGTCTTTGCAACAGCAGTGCTGGGTGCGATTCGCCCTCCATAAATATTTGATGTTTCATGATTGATTGAATGGATGAATGAATGAACCCTTGACATTAAGCTCGAGAGAGTCAGTATTCTCTGTTTTAATATGCACTTGTCTATCACAAAGTTGATTTGAATATTAAGAAATATTATGCATACAACATCTGGAAACAGTAAATCCTTGATAACATTTTTTTCTCTTCCCCTTTTCTCTTTTGTATTTAAGACTCATGTCCATGTGAGGGGTACAGTTATAGAGTGACAAAGCAAAAGAATTCAGAAAGTTAATACCACTTCCTGATTAAAGCACAGATGCACATGCAATGCTTATTTCACAACTTGGAAAGACATGAATTTTACATAGTAGTGCTATGCTCCCCCTTTATGAAAAAAAAATATTGATGAGAGGAATGATTATAATAGAACACAGAATGTCGATTCTACAATCTTTTAGAAGCAGTGTGATATGATTATTAAGATCATGGGCCTAGAGAGACTTGGAGACAGGGAAACTTGGGTCTTAAATCTCAGCTACTTAGTTGGCATGTATCCTTGGATGACTTACTTAACCTAACTAAACTTCAGATTACTCATCTTCAAAACAGAGACAATACCTAAATCAACTGATTGATGTGAGGATTAAAGGAGATTATTTATGTAAAGCACATAGAAAACACTCAACAAATGAAGTTGTTATTAATTACTAGGGAAAATGTGTTTCAAAAATAGTCCGTGGGACGGGAATGCACACCTAATAATCTATCTGTCTAGCACTTCTCCTACTTTTTCTGGGAAAAATATGTCCCCTTCTTTTGGGAAATATCTATCCCTATTCTGGCCATGCAGGAGTAAGGAGCTACCAATCTTCTTATGCTTTCTTGTCCAGCATAGGTGTAAGCAAATTTTAAGCCAACAAGGGCCCTTCTGTGGGATAGCACAAATTGGCCCTAAGAAAGGAATTGCCTTGTCACTGTGGTGAGCTGGAAGGTATGCCTGGGAATTGACATGCTCATGGGTCCAGCATCTTAGAAGAAATCAGTGTGAGAAAAATTAAACCATCATTGAAGTGCAGCAGAGAGGGGAATTGGGGAATATTCTGAGGGTTCAAGTCTCTGCTTCTAGTTATTCCTGGGATATATCCCTGTCCTTCCCAGGGCTGGTTACATGAGAAAATATACCCCCTTCCTACTTAAGCTTGTTAGATTCGAGGTTCTGTAACATGAACCTGAGATGACTATCTAGCCTGGGAACAAAGGCAAGGACACCTCAGGGTGCTCAAGCCTGGGAGCAGGACCAGGACAGAATTCCATTGCTCTGTATGTTAGAGGGAAAGAGATTTCAAATGAGGGGCAATCCCAAAAGAAAGACAATAAGGGATAGTAAAAAAGAAAAGAAAAAAAAAGAAAAAGAGATTTGAATAATATAATTAACAGCTAGAATACTCTTGGAGTAAGAGACCAAAGAAAATTCTCCCTATTGTCAAATTTGCCCAAAAAGCCATTATTAAGAAGAATGATTAACGTGTAATTTGTCAATGTGTCACAAAGTACAATACTAATACATGTTGCATGGGATTGATTGTGTGAGTGTATGCATGTGAGTGTGTGTGTAAACTGAGGGACCATTTGAATTGCTTATCTCTATTATCATCATATGGAACAAAGAAAGTGAATATGGAGATGCAAGAGACTGGAGCCAGAGTTGATCTGCCAAATCCACCTAATTTCCTGATCCTCAGAAATACAGAGGAGGTCTTTGGAATTCTTTCAGCCACAGGATAGGTTCTCAAATTTGTTATGTTTTGGATCAAAGAGAGACTGGAAGATTCTACCTATTATCTGGTGTAGGGGAGCAAGAATTGCCACTCCAAAATATCTCTTTGGCATGCAGACTATTTAGAACTGAAAACAATCAAGGCCCCAAAGACTCAGGAAGAACCTTTGACCTTCCCATTCACTGCCTAAAGAATGTAGATAGAGGACCTGTTCCAGGAAGGGAGCATCACCATGGATAACTACAGTAGGAACTAGGTGTTAGACAAGGAGGAACCTAGCAAGGCCTGTTTATTTAAATTCCTCTCTCTGTCCCACTGTGTCTACCTGGCTCAGCAAACATTTGTTTACCACATATTTGCTTTTCCATCTCCATGTCCATTGCCCTCCTCCCCTACGAAGTCCCAAACCATGGCCCCCAACATCCTCTTTTGCCTTTAGCTGACAATGGTATTTACGGGGAAGGCTTCAGCCATTTTTGGGGGGATAGGGGGAAGAAATGTTTTATTTAGATAAATTAAGATGGTTGTATTAATTACATGAAATTAGCAAAGCCCAAATCAAGTGATGGAAATCTTGAACTGACTCCCTAAACAGAACTAAAATTGCATAAACATTACCAAAATAGCTCCATTAAAGCAAAGAAGGAGAAGAAGAAGAAGGAGGAGGGGGGAGGGGGAGGAGGGGAGGAAGAAGGAGAAGAAGGGAAATTGTATGGAAGTAGTGGTGGTGAGAAGTGGTACATGGGAACTGTGTACTTTCTGCTCAATTTTTCTTTAAACCTAAAACTGCTCTAAAAAAGGTCTATTAATCATGAAAAAAAAGAAAAACAAAGACATTGTTGATTCAACTTCAGGCCAAAGTACAGTAATAGGAACCAGATTTATCTTCTCACCTGAAAGAACTAAAAAACTAGAAAAACATAAAATGGCAATTCAAGACATTGGACATCAGGCAATGAAGGAGCATGATCTATGAGATATGGTGAAAAGAATAAGATGAACTCTAGGACAGTGAAAGCTTGTTAGCGTGTTGCCTGGAGAGAGCTCCTAGGCCATGGTGCAAAGAAAGGGAATGCAGATGGAGTTTGGTAGTTTTCCTGAGCTGAGGAGAGGAAACCAGTTTCTGGGGAGGAACAGGCAGCTAGAGTTCTCCAGAGAGAAGATACCAGGGAAGTGTAAAGTCCAGAGTAAGTCTTTTGCTAAGACTGCATCAGTTAATGAGTGTGAGGAAACCACACAAAGTCTGGAAAGTACCAACCAGAAAGTTGAAGGGAACCAATTCCCAAAGTTTGCACAGACCAAGAATAGTTCTCTTCACAAGAGCCTAAATGAAAAATCCCATCATTCACAAGGCTCAGAAGGTTCTACATCAGTAGAGTAGAAACTTAGTCCTAGACAAACACTTCTCTGACACTGTCTAATAAAGTTTAAAAACAAGCCAGAAAGTAACAGCCTGTTTGTAACTTAAGTACATCCCAGACTAAAATGGAACAATATTTAAAGGAATGAAAAAAAACAAAAACAAAACAAAAAAAACCCCCACAAAAGCCACAATGTTTGGCATTCAATAAAAATTTACCAGGAATGCAAAAAAGCAGGAAAAAAAAAAATCAATCAATCAAAATCAACCCTGGAGGAGAAGACAGAATAGGTAGATAAGCTAATGAGAGTTAAAACTATAATCTATATGTTCAAGAAGCTAGAAGAAACAGTAAGCATTATAAGTAGAGACATAGAAGATATTAAAAAGACCAAAATCAAGCATTTAGAGATTAAAAATGCAATGTCTGAGATGAAAAATACAGTGCATGGTATAGATAACAGATGAGTCATTGAAGAAAAATTTATCAGTAAACTTGAACACATAGCAATAGAACTATTCAAAATAAAATAGAGAGAAATAAAATGATTACTTGCAGTGATACTTTCAGTGATAACTGGTGAAAAGTCAAGGAGCCTAATATGCATACAATTGGTATCCCCAAAAGAGAGGACAGAATATAAAAATAGTTGAGGGAATAATGCCCCAAATTTTTGAAATGTTATGAATACTCTAACCTATAGACTCAAGAAGTACAATAAACCTGAAGAAGGAGAAGGAGAAGGAAAAGAAGGGAAGAGGAGGAAGAGAAGGAGGAGGAAAGGGAGGGGGAAGGGGAAAGGGGAGGAGGAGGAGGAGGAGAAAAATACACATCAAGACCCATCATAGGGCTTCCCTGGTGGCGCAGTGGTTGGGAGTCTGCCTGCCAATGCAGGGGACACGGGTTCGAGCCCTGGTCTGGGAGGATCCCACGTGCCGCGGAGCAACTGGGCCCGTGAGCCACAATTGCTGAGCCTGCGCGTCTGGAGCCTGTGCTCCGCAACGGGAGGGGCCGCGGCGGTGAGAGGCCCGCGCACCGCGATGAGGAGTGGCCCCCGCTTGCCACAACTGGAGAAAGCCCTCGCACAGAAACAAAGACCCAACACAGCCATAAATAAATAAATTAAAAAAAAAAAAAAAAAGACCCATCATAATAAAGTGCTTAAAATCAGTAACAAAGAGAAAACACTGCCAACATTCAAATAAAAAAGATACTTTGTGTGGAGAGGAACAAAAATAAGAATGAAAGAAGACTTCTCATTATAAGCCATCCAAGGCAGAAAGACAGTGAATACCAAGAAGGAAAAGGAAAATACAAAACAAAACAAAACAAAACCTTTCAACCTATAATTCTACAGCCAGAAAAAAATAGCTTTCAAAAATGAAGGCAAAATAAAAATTTATTCAGACATTAAAATGCCAAAAGGATTAACCAGCAGCAGACCTGCACTATAATAAACAGTGGAGTAATTCCTTTAGAAAATGGAAAAATAATACCAGGTGTAAATATGCATCTACCCAAAGGAATAAAGGGCACTGGAAAGAGTAACAACATGTAAAATTTTTAAACTGTTTTTCTTACTGCTTAAGTATCATTAAGAGACATATGACTGCTTTAAGTAAAAACAGTAACAATGAACTTTTCAGTTTATAACACATAGAATTAAAGTGTATGACAACATTACGACAAAGGACAAGAGGGGACAATTGAACTACACTATGATAAAGTTCACATACTGTACGTGAAGTGGTATAATTATCACTTGAAGGTAGACTGTAACAATTTAAAGATGTATACCATGAATTTTAAAGCAGCCATCAACATAAAATAACAATTAGTTACAAAGACAGTAAAATGGAATCATAAAATAATAATAATAATTAATGCCAAAGGAGGCAGGAAAATAGAGGAAAGGGAATAAAAAAACAGATGGGAGAAATGGGAAACAAATAGCAAAATGTTACAATGAAAACCAACCATATCAATATTTACATTAAATGTAAATAGTCTAAATACATTTTTAAAAAGCAGATATCATCAGATTGGATGAAAAAATTAGAATAAACTATATGCTGCCTAAAAGAATTACATATTAAATATAAAGTTATAAATAAGGTAAAAGAAATAGAATGGAAAAGGATAGATCATGCTAACAATAATAAAGAAAGCTTGAGTGGTTATATAAATATCAGACAAGTATTGTATATTTAAGAAAAAAGAACATCAACAGGCATAAAGAGCAGCATTTTATAATTAGAAATCAATCAATACACCAAGAGAACATAATAATTACAAATATTTATGCACCTGATGTTAAAACTGCAAAATACATTAAGCAAAACCTGATAGAACTACAAGGAGAAATAGAAAAATACACAATTATAGTTAAAGATGTCCTTCCTACACTGTTGGTAGGAATGTAAATTGGTACAGCCACTATGGAGAACAGTATGGAAGTTCTTTAAAAACCTAAAAATAGAGCTACCATATGATCCAGCAATCCCACTCTTGGGCATATATCTGGAGAAAACCATAATTTGAAAATATACATGCACTCCAATGTTCACAGCAGCACTATTTACAATAGCCAGCCATGGAAGCCACCTAAATGTTCAATGACAGAGGAATGGAAAAAGAAGATGTGGTCCATATATATAAAATGGAATATTACTCAGCCATAAAAAAGAATGAAATAATGCCATTTGCAGCAACATGGATGGACCTAGAGATTATCATACTAAGTGAAGTGTGTCAGACAGAGAAAGACAAATATCATATGATATCACTTATATGTGGAATCTAAAAAAATCATACAAATAACTTATTTACAAAACAGAATCAGACTCAAAGACTTAGAAAGCAAACTTATGGTTACAAAAGGGGAAAGGGGGAGAGGGATAAAATAGGAGTTTGGGATTAACATATACACACCACTATATATAAAATAGATAATCAACAAGAATCTACTGTATAGCACAGGGAACTCTACTCTATAATCTTGTAATAACCTATATGGGAAAAGAATCTGAAAAAGAATAGATATATGGATATGTATAACTGAATCACTTTGCTGTACACCTGAAACTAACACAACATTGTAACTCAACTATAGTCCAATATATAATTTTTAAAAAACCCAAGATTTCAACACTACCATTCTCAAAAGTTGATAAAACAAAGGGATAGAAAATCAGTAAGGGTATAGGAGACAGACAATACTGTTGACCAACTTGACCTAATTGATGTTTATAGAACACTCAATTCAATAGCAGCAGAATATGCAACCTTTTCAATTGCACATGGAACACGTAACTAGATAGACCGTTTTCTGGGCCATAAGCAAGAAAACTGATTTTTTTTTTAAAAACTTAACTTGTATGTTCTCTGACCCCAATGGAATTTAATTAGAAATTAATAATAGAAAGATATCTGAACAATCCAGAATATTTGAAAAATGTTCTAAATGTACAAATTTAGGAAGAAATCCAAAAAGAAATTAGAACATACTTTGAACTCAATGAAAATTAAAAGATAACATCCAAATTCGTGGGATACAACTAAAGCAATATTTAAAAAGAAATCTAAACTACCAAATGGCTATATTAGAAAAGAAAAAAAGGCCTCAAATCAGTGATCTCAACTTAAACCAGAAGAAACTAGAAGATGAGCAATTTATCCTAAAGAAAATTTAAAAAATAAATATCATAGTAGAAAACAAGGAAATAGAAAACAGCAAAATGATAAAGAAAATCAATGAAACTAAAAGCCATTATTTTGAGAATATCAATAGAGAAGATAAACTCATAGCCACCATGATCAGGAAAAAAAGGAAGAAGTTACCAATTATCAATATCAAAAATGAGAAAGGTGACATCACAGATTCTACATATAGGAAAGGAATTAAAATGAAAATTTTGAATAATTTTATGCTAATAATTGAGACCTTAGATGAAATGAATAATTCCTTGAAATATATACACTACCAAAAGCTCACTCAAGAAAAAAATATTTAACCAGAATAAAGCCATGGTTATTTTAAAAACTATTTTGTAGAAAAATTCAATTCATACAACTAAACAGTCTATAAACAGGGCTGCGCATATATGATAAATAATTTTTTTGATAAAAAGTGCAGTGGCAAATTCTGTCAAAAAATGGAGGTCTTTTTAACAAATGGTACTGGAATAATTGGATATCTATATGCCAAAAAATGAACTTTGATCGAGACTTTCTACCATACGAAAAAATTAATTCAAAATGGATCATAGACCTAAACACAAAATCTAAAACTTTAAAACATCTAGTCAAAAACATAGTAGAAAATCTTTCTGACCCTGGGTTAGACAAAAATTTCTTAGATACAACACCAAAAGCATGATCCATTTAAAAACGTTGATAAACAAGACTTCATCAACAAGATTTTAAGAATTCTGATCTTCAAGAGCCATTGTTAATAGAATGAAAAGATGAAACACAGACTTGGAGAAAATATTTGCAAATCACATATCTAACCAAACCATTTCACTCCTAGATATTTTCCTAAGAGAAATAAAAGCATATATACATACAAAGCTTAAACCTGAATGTTCATAGCAGCTTTATTTGTAATAGTCAAAAACTTCGATCAACCTACATGTCTGTGAACAGGTAAATGGATAAACAAATTCTGTTATATCCATACAGTGGAATAGATTTAAACAATAAAAAGAAATGAACTACTGAGATACACTGTAACATGGACAAATCTCACAATAATCATGCTGAGTGAAAGAAGTCATATACAAACAAAAGTACACAATGGATGATTTCATTTATATAAAGTTTTAGAATGAGGAAACTAATCTATAGTGACAGAGAACACATCGGTTGCTACTTGGGGGCTAAGTGGAGGATAGTTTACTCGCTGGCACGAGGAATCTTTTGGAAGTGATGGAAATGTTCACTGTCTCAATTGTAGTGATCATTTCATATGTGTGTGTGTGTGTGTGCATCTGTGAAAATGTCACTTTGTGTAATTTAAACATGTGCGGGTTATTGTAGGTTAATTATAAACCAATATTTTTTTTAAAAAACATATAAGTTGATTTTTCTCAGAGAGGAGAAGTGAGAACAGATGAATTTAATAAAATACCTAAGAAAAAAATTCTGAGTGGAAGATCAAAGAAATGAAAGATCTAAGTAAGTGATAGGTAAGTGAGTTAAGAAATAAAGGAATAATTATGATACTAGTAACAGCTAATATGCATTATTCAGCTAATGTGTAAGAGGCATTATAATAATTACCTTGGTATGTGTAGTGTCGGCTGTGGTGACAGCAGTGTTGGCTGTCGACAGCTCAGAGTTGCGTCTCTCTCTGGCATGGCCCTCAGCCAAAGGAGGTTGCTCACCCCAGGCTGTGCCTCCTTTCTGAGGGGTTAGTTGCATCCAGTGATTGGTCCGGGCAGCGCTGCAAAGACCCGCCCCCTTGCTCTGACTGAGACATCTGCAGACATTCCAGCTCTAGAGTTCCCCGTGAAATCATCTGACACTTTTGTTGCAACTGCAGAGCAATGCACTTTCCTCTGCCCAATCCTTCAGTCCCCTACACTTGCTTCAATCTCCTGGGGAGTTTCTCCATTAACCTCTTGTAATGCAAATATCAGAGCCTCAGAATCTATTTCCCAAGGAAACCGATCTGAAATAGTTGATTATTTTATTTAATCTGCCAAACAATTCTCTAAGGTATGTTCTACTAGTATCTTGGCTTCACACGTGAGGAAAGGGTTGAGGTTAGAAATTTCAAGTAACTCATCTAAGATCACTAGGACAGTAGTTGGAGGAGCTGATTAAACATGGAACTTTTTAATGCCAAACTATACAGCCTCCTGGAGGTGGTTTTACCATGAATGAATTATTAAAATCAAACTTAATATTTTTTTTTTACATTTTCATGTTGGCAGATTATATGAACGCTGAAGGCATAGTTTATCTTGATACATCAAAGTATCTCAATGGCTTTATAAGGGGAAATGAGATATAAATGACGGTATAGATAGATGAATTAACAGCTAGTTGAATCAATGTACCCAATGAGTGTTGATTAGTAGGGCTCTGTCAAACTAGCTTGTGTATTTTCTGTGGGCAACATATTGTTCTGGCCTACACGGGGCTGCCACATAATTCAGCCCTGATAAATACTTGTGGAATTTAATTGAAGCCATCCGGAGTCCCTGATGGATTGTGATCAAGCCCTATCCTTGACCTTGTCTTATATAATATTTATGTCAGTGAATTGAATGGAGCCCACGATCATACTTATAAAATCTCCTATAAATGTTGCATTAAAATAGTGTTTAATAATTTTTTATTTTTTTTTAATTTTAATAAATTACATATTAAAAGAAAATTCAAAGATATTGAATTCAGCAATATTTACTCAAAAACATCAGTGAGCAGACACTGTGTACTAGAGCAGACACTAACTCTACTATACACTGAAATCACAAAAATGATTAAGATATTTTCAATTGTCTGGTACAAGATGACATTTAATAGATTTCATGAGAAGCGCTAGATTTATTTTCAAAAGGAATTGCATAATTCAGGGTAACTAGTCAAGGCATTGGGTTGGCATTGGGTTGATTATACAATTATGGGATGCTAACATTACAATATTGTTATTAAGATTATCTGAGTCAAACTTATGCTAGGTTAATAGAAACACGGTGTCCAAACAAATAAAAGGCAGAATACCTGGCTTTATTCTGATTGGTCAGACCACATCTACAATACTATTCAATCTGAGCACCACATGAAAAACACCAAAGCCAATGAAACATTAAAAAATAACTAAGACACTAGCAATTTCCCAGATTAAAGCAACTAGAATACTCTAGTACCTGTACTCTAGGAAAAATAAGTGAAGGGGCTAGAATTATTTAATCTTAAGAAATGAAGGCTAATAAAAGAGAACACATTCACCAAGGGTTATTATGTCAAACAGAGTAAGCTTGTTCTTTGATGCTTCAGCAAGGAAAGTGAAAGAATATTAGAAGGAAGCACATTTTGGTTTTACCCATGAAAGAACTTTGTAACAACTACACTAATTTCAAAAGAGGAGTGTTCTCAGCACTTGCCTCAAAAGAGAAGTGTCTCAGCACACTTCTCAGGAGTGTTCTTCAGGACCACCACTTCTCAGGTGGTCCAGTGGTTAAGAATCTGTCTTCAAATGAAGGGGACACAGGTTCGATCCCTGGTCAGGGAACTAAGATCCCACATGCCGCGGGGCTACCAAGCCCACGCGCCGCAACTACTGAGCCCACCCACTCTGGAGCCCGCGTGCCACAACTAGAGAGAAGCCCGCATGCTGCAACGAAGACCCGATGCAGCCAGATAAATAAATAAATAAATACTAAAAAAAAAAAAAGAGTGTTCTCTCTCAGGATATGGTGAGTTTTCTCCTTCATGAAGCATATGTTTATAAGCAGCTGTATAATATTTGTTGAGTTCAATAACTTCTGAAGTTTCTCCCACTTCTATAGAACAGAGACCTTTTTGCTTTAGGATAGACCATTTAATAGATGGAATGTCATTGTGGTTTTTCACGGAGTTCACAGAGCCTGAAAAATAATGCACAGATTTTATTTCCTACAATGATACATTTCCTCCCTAGAGTATATCAAGAAAAACTTACTGAGGAAAACCAAATTCAAAGTGCTTCAACATTTGAGGAATAAATTCCAACAAATGGACCTTATACACTATTCTATGTATTTGAAAAACTCGGATTATTAACGATATCATAAAGATTATTCCCTGCAATGTATTTTAGTCACTTGTCTCTTGACCTCCTGTGCCATATAATTTAGTGTCATTTCAAATCTTAAGTAATATTTATATACCCTGAATTAAGGGAATGAATATACTACATGACTACTTTTGGTTTCAATTTAATAAGTTAGAACAAAACAATACATTTTTATATGTATTTCATAAATATGGTTTGCACTTTTTTTTCTTTTTTGGCCAAAAGATAAATAATGTAAGACAAAAAAAGTGCTAACCAAAATGTTAAATGTTTTCCAACCAGATAGTTGACAACTGTTATGAACATCCGGTGTGTTACTGAAACTAGGTAAATATTTTTGCATTATCTGCTTCCTAAAGAGTCAACGTTTTTTCTGTTTGCTAAGATCCAAAAAAGAAGCTCTTATTTCTCTCAAAATGGTGGAAACCACTCGTGTACCATTCATTGGAAAAGGCAGAGTACTTAACCAGTTGTAGAACACTAAACCTTATCCCGAAATCTTTTTTTAAAAAAATTAAATGACTTGGTGATTTTTATAAAGTTAACCTCTTAAAAAAAAAAAAAACAAAACAAAAAACTCTCACATAGTGACTAGTAAGGTCAAGCAGCACACATTTTTCTAACAATAGTTATTGGCTGTAAAATACATTTCTCAATTTTCAGAGAAGCTAATGATTCATTTTATGCAACAATCAACTCTGAAAACATTGGTCTTTTAACAGAAATCAAACAATGTGTTATGATTCTAGGACAAAGAGCTAATTAACGAACAGAAACTTGTGATTTCCACTTGGGGATACTGTGATAGAAAAGATAGATATGAAGAAACAAAGCAGTCAGTTTATAGCACATCTCTGTGGATTTTATAAGAGCTAAAATTTATTCAGGAAAAGAAATTGGAGGATAATTTGCCAGAAGAATTTTGATGGAACTGTAAAATAACTTTTAGCTTTGAGGAAATTTAAACCATTATCAACATCCTGATAACAAATGTAAATGAAGCACTTATTGCGTGCACACATTATACGATGCACAAGGATAAAAAGAGATTTAAGAAATGTGCCCTGTCCTTACTGAGCTTAAAGTTTAGCAATCAGGGATAGGAGATAGGCTTTACCATGAGTGCTATGATTAATTTTAAAGGGCTTCCTGGAGTGCTATATAGTAAAGGAAACTGATACAGTGCCAAAGCTTTACAGGAAAGGGAGCCATTTTTATTTATTGAAGCTTGCCATTGGCATGGGAGAGAGTAGTGAGATCACATGAATAGCAGGGTGAGTAACGGTTTAAAGCACAGGCTCTGGAGCCAAACAGCCTGGGTAAAAAATAAATAAATAAACTAGCATTTGCTAGTAATTGGATACTAGATACATATTTATGTGTGTGTGTGTGTGTCTATGGAACGTTAAAGAGAAACATATCATACTGTGTGTGTGTATAAATGGATGATAGCTAGATTACACACAAGAAAAACTTAGACTATTCTGTACACAGATACCAAGCGAAAATCTCATAGACAAAGTGGAAACTAAACTGGACTATACAAAAGTCTAGGGACTAAATATGTGAAGTGGAAATTGACCACAAATGGGTTAGGCTAAGTAATAGCAATAGCTAGGTTATTCCAGAACAAAACTGGAATATCCATGTTTTTTTTCTGGTAGATGCCTTTGGATGAAGTCAAAATTTCTTTAAAAAGCCATGGATGGGGTTTCCCTGGTGGCGCAGTGGTTGAGACTCTGCCTGCCAATGCAGGGGACACGGGTTCGAGCCCTGGTCTGGGAAGATCCCACATGCCGCGGAGCAACTGGGCCCGTGCGCCACAACTACTGAGCCTGCGCGTCTGGAGCCTGTGCTCCGCAGCAAGAGAGGCCGCAACAGTGAGAGGCCCGCGCACCGCGATGAAGAGTGGCCCCCACTTGCCACAACTAGAGAAAGCCCTCGCACAGAAACGAAGACCCAACACAGCCATAAATAAATAAATAAATACTTAAAAAAAAAAAAAGTAACACAATCATGATTTAAAAAAAAAAAAAAAAGCCATGGATGAAGTCAAAATTTCTTTAAAAAGCCACAGAATGCCAGGACAAGGACCTTGGACATTATTTTATGCTTTAGGAATAACAGATATTTTTTAAACAAGGAAGTATTGTCTTTCAGAAAGAGTGGGTTTTAAGAGTATGTGGGAGGATTTCCAGAAGCTCAGGGAAAACAGCAGCTTCACAAATTGGAATTCCTGCACAGGTCCTCCAAGTGTCTATACAGACCAATAAGACAATATGTTTTAACAAAGTAGAAAAAAATGTGAGTATAAAAATTGGATGAGGAAAGAGAGGAGCAGCCTGGACCTGGTCCTTCAGAGCCTTCTATTTCTCCAGACCTCATTCAAAAATTGGTGACAATGGGTTAATACTGGCAAATGGGTCACAACCAGACACCCAAATGTGTAAGGTGGGGTCTCCAGGAGGCGTTATCTGCTGTTTGCTGGCTCTGAGTTGACACTCGTCTCCAGGGACTCACCATGCCTACTTTAGTGCATCGGTCAGAGTGGGGAATTGTGGAAATCAGATATATTTGGAGTCTTGCCAGTAGTCCGTCTTACGATGAGTCCTGTGGATCTGAGAGACCATTCTGAGTTTCTTTTACTTGGGAAAACCCACTTCACCACTGTCAATATGTGTGTGTGTGTGTGCTTTTGACGGCTATTACAGTAGAAAAGACCAAAAATAACTGCTTCTCCCATAATAAATAAAACAAAAATAATATGCATTTCTGAAGGAAGTCCAAAGATTAATAGCAAAAGAAAAGACCTGAAAGATACAGGGGTGTTAATTCCTATTATATCCCTGAATAACTCAACTCTTTGGCTAACATGGGGACCTAATGGATTTTGGACAGCAGATCATCAAAAACTTAATCAGAGAGTGACATCAATCACAGCTCCCACTGTAAATATGGTATCTTTACTGGTACAAATCATTGGAGCCCCTTGCACCTGGTGTGCATTTAGGCACCTATTGAGCGAGTAAATGTTTTTTTCTCCATCCTACTTAATATGAAGACAATCAGAAGGAAGTGACCTTTACCTGGCAGGTACAGCAGCTACCACCCTCTCTGTCTTACTTCAGGGTTGTTTATATTCTTCTCATCTCTGTCCTCGTAGCATCAGCAGAGACCTTCTTGTATCCCAGAGAACATCATGCTAGTATTTAACATGATTGCATTAGGCTAATTAGACCAGGTTAAGTCATCTTCTCTTAGTAAGACTTAGGAAGACACACATATGTCAGCAGGTGATGGGCAAATCCCATGAAAATCAGGGGTCTGCCATATCAATAAAATTGCTAGGGGTCAGGGTTCTAGAACATGTCGAAATATCCCCTGTAAAGTGAGGGACAAGTCGTGATAGTTTTTTAGTGTGGCCAAGCGGGCTGCACATAAATTCACCTCAAAATTCCCATCTTGCTAAACTTTTGAATATCTTGCTTTATTGCAGAGGTCAGCAAACTTTTTCTTTAAAAGGTCAGATAGTAAATATTTTATCTCGCGCACCCTATTCTCTTTGGCAACTACTCAACTCTGCCATCGAAGAATGAAGCAGCCACAGACAGCAAGTACTGAGAGGACATGGCCGCAGTGCTATGAAATTTTATTGATAGGTAATGTGCCATATTCAGCCTCAGGGCCACAGGTTGTTTTTGTTAGTTTTTTGGTGTTTTTTTCTGTTTTGTTTTGTTTTTAATTTTTATTGGAGTATAGTTCATTTACAATGTTGCATCAGTTTCAGATGTACAGCAAAGTGAATCTGTTATACATATACATATATACACTCTTTTTTAGATTATTTTCCCATATAGGCCATTACAGAGTATTGAGTAGAGTTCCCTGTGCTATACAGTAGGTTCTTATTAGTTATCTATTTTATATATAGTAGTGTGTATATGTCCGTCCCAGTCTCCCAATTTATCCCTCCCCTCAACCCCTGGTAACCATAAGTTTGTTTTCTACATCTGTAACTCTACTTCCATTTTGTAAATAAGTTCATTTGTATCCTATTTGTTTTATAGTATACGGTAAGTCCCCTACATACGAACATGTTCCATTCCAAGAGCGTGTTTGTAAGTCCAATTTGTTCGTAAGTTCAACAAAGTTAGCCTAGGTACCCAACTAATACAATCGGCTGTATAGTACTGTACTGTAATAGGTTTATAATACTTTTCACACAAATAATACATTAAAAAAAACACAAAAAATAAAGAAAACATTTTTAATCTTACAGTACAGTACTTTACCTTGAAAAGTACAGTAGTACAGTACAACAGCTGGCATACAGGGGCTGGCATCGAGTGAACAGGCAAGAAGAGTTACTGACTGGAGGAGGGAGAGGAGGTGGGAGATGGTAGAGTGAAGCATCGTCAGCAATAGGAGACGGAGGGTGAGCTGCAATTTCACTCACGCCTGACGTTGATGGCACAGGTTCTGGTCCCTGAACATACAAAGATGCAGGTTTGCATCTTTGAAAAGTTCCCAACTTGAAGGTTTGTATGTAGGGGACTTACTGTACCAGGAAGTTCCAGCCTCCCACACTTACTGACCATAGAATCTAGGTTTAAATTAACTAGCCACTCCCATTGGGAGAAACAGAAGCCAACTGAATGGCAGGTTAGGTGATACAGTGATTGGAGGCCAGCCTCCCTGGACTCCCCTAAATGTCTTATTAATGAGGTACACTATCAAAAAATTTAGAGACCACATTTTAATAGCTAATATCTACGAGTATGAAGTACTAAGTCAAAATTTTTGATGCATGATGTTCATATAGAGTGGAGGCATGTGTACACACACATTCTTCTGTTAAATGCCGGGGAATACCCTTTAAGACATTTCCTCAAACTTTCAGTGCTTCCTGCTCCAGAGCTAGATGGATTTTTTGATGAATTTTGCTTCCTGAGATGACACAATGAAACGTTTTGTTGCTTTGCAAAAGCAGTAATGATTCCTCTTCAATTTCGTAAATCTAAACATGCAATTTCTAGGATCCTCCTTGCACTCACTACCCTTCAACAAAGTTTTTCCCCAGATATAATATTAATGATTAAATAATCACCTTGCAAAGTGTATTTATTTGACTGTATTTCTTTCATTACCTGGTTTATCAGTGTTGCCCATCTTCAATTATAGATACAGATCATACCTGAAGCTCACCTCTGTTTATCTTACGTTGAGTACAACCAATACTTAGAATTAACGCTCAGAAAGATTATGAGCAGAGGCCTAGATGATTGTGATTTTCTGTGGCAGGGACCTCTCAACATGACAAAAGGGGAACATAAGGTCATCATTCTACCTCTAGACAGACCTTATAATACTTCAATCATTCCCAGACAGGTAACAAATTCCTTTCTCCATTTCTGCTGGGATATCATCAGTTGCTTATTACTTCTCTTTTATAGGCCATTGATTTTTCTTATGCACTCCATGTCATCATTACTGTCTGAGTGATGTTAATGCACCTTCAGTATTATAAACTATTTTGGCTTTAATGATTTTTTTCTCCAAACAAATATTGAGAGTCAGAAATCCTTAACTCTTGGCCTGCTCTTCCATTTTGTCTGACTTTAGGCAAATCACTTCCCCTTCTGGGCCTTGGCTTTCCATCTATAAAAGGAATAGATGGTTATAAATGTTCAAGTACAACACTCACTAAATTCATGAAGTCTTTTCTGTCTTATTGAACCACTTCTTCTTTCCTGCAAAGCTTAACATGCTGTCTAGAAAATGAGAGGGGTTTAAAGTTGTGATTAATTTAATTATCATCTGATGTTATTATCTTGTATTATTTTGAATGTATTATCTTGAAAATATTTCATTTAGACCCTGCATCGTATTCTTTTTTTTTTTAATAATAAATGGATGTCTTTGACACTGTGACCACTTCATCCTTTCGTACTTCTTTGATTTCCACAATGTTATACGACATCTCTAACCACTCCCTTTTAAGTTTGCTTTGCTAGCTCCTCATTTAGCTTTTCCCCAAGTTCCTCAGGACTGTGCCCAAGATTTGATCTTCTAGTCACCCTGTACAATCCTCCCAGACAGTCCTATCCACACACGTGGTTTCAGGTACCATCTATACATTGATAATGGCTAATCAACATCTCTAGCTCATATATCTCCAGAGCTACACCCCTTCTGTTCAGCTGCTTACTTGGTATCTCTAATCAGATGTGGTACAAGAACCTCAAATGCTGTGTATCTGATGCTGAACTCATCACGTTTCCCCAATATTCCGTTTCCTATTCTTGTGAAATGTCACCATCATTCACCCAATTGCCCAAGCCACAAACTGGAAATGATCTTTAAGTCTTCTCATTCTCATTTCCTACCTCCGATTAATGTCTTTGAAGTCATTAATTGACATTAGTTGTGACTGTGAGAAGTTAAAACATAAATAGCTTTGCTTTTTGTATAGTATAACAGGCCCCTGTGGACAAAACCCCGCCCCAAATTGAATACAACGTTTGGTTCATATGAGAACCAGTTCATGAATTCATTTTGCAAAAGTAGAGTTAATATTTAAAGAGAATATTCTTCTCTAAATTTGAAACTTACTTCCACACTAAAATTAATGAGATGATCTAAGTGAACTCTCATCCTGTTAATTGGCTGCATTTTCTTTAGTGAGTTTTATATGGATACACTCCAATCCAACCCAAAATATTCTTTTAGTTTTATTCAATAAACAATATACATTTTGATTTAACCCTGGTTGTTTGAAAGAAACAATCTAGACAGAGGTCCTGTGAAATTTAGTTTTGTGCTAAATAAGAGAATTATGAAAAAATTCTGATTTGTTAACTTACAACACTCAATTTCCTTCATACCTGTAAAACCAGTGATTTGTTACCCACACTGATCTATTCCATGTCAAGTGACTGCAAACATTTAAAAACACAAATACAAACAAAGCCCTGGACTTTTTCTACCGTCTCCCTTTCTCTTGTTTGAAATTTTGGTTTCCTTCTACCATAAGCAAAGGGGCCTCATCAGAAAAATACTGATATAGAAACATGCATGAATTATTAAGCACACAGATTGCAGCCACAGTGAAGAGAATTTTAAAGTTTTTTCTTTCTAAATTTTACAAAGGTAAGTACTTTATAAATATTAACTTCTTTCAGCCGCAGAGTAGGTCTATAAAATAGATGTCTATAAAATCTGTAAAATGGAATAGTGCCCATTTTACAGATGAAGAAACTGATGCACAGAGAGATAAATGACCTAAGATCATATAGGCAATAAGTAGTCCAGCTGGGATCCAAATCCAGGCCATGGGGCCGCAGAATGCATGTGCTTCATCATAATGTCACATTTTTTATCCTGAGTTCAATCAGACTCCAAACTCAAACAGCACCTGTTAAATTTCTTGGGAAATTTTCAAGATAGTCAATTTATTTTATATGAATTTTCGGATGTATAGTGAAGCACTATAAAACTCTTCACAACCTGTATGCAAATTCCTCCTGCACGATCTCTTTCCTTCCAACAGGCACAGGAGAAATGGTTTCCCCGCTATCCAAGTATCTGTCAGAAATTAGTTCCTACAAGATATACTCTGTCTTAAATTTAACTTCAACAAGATCAAGGTGATATTCAAAGATGAGAAGATTATTTAGAAGTGGTTCAGGACATACTAGCACTAGAAATGAAATGTGGTTGAGGTTTCTGAAAAGACTCACAAAAAACAGAAATGCTTGGAAATACAGAACACATGCATTAACAATTCACAAAGAAGTCTGTTGCACCACATAAAATGTTCATAGCCAGAACCTGTCCAGGTGGCCTTAAATGAATTTGGAGATTATTTTTATAAACATCGGGTGTGTTTGGCCTATGAAAGAGCATTTACGTGAAAGCAATTATTCTAACATATGTTTTCAATGCTAATATATATCCAAAATCAGATGAATCTCAGGGACAGTGTTCCAGTTTTGGACATATTTCTGGTTCCTAAACAGTTATTTTGGATTTCTCTATGCCACTGTACAGGAGTCAGGATCACTTTGTAAAATGTTAAGCAAGGTCACCACCTAAGTAATGTGATTAATAATAGGCTGAGGGAAGCAAATAGGTGGAATATAATTACACATACCTATATAAAATAGACAAAAATAATTATAAAATATTAACAAAAAATATTGGGATGTCTCTTTAGGTTTATACAAACTGAAGAGGTAGAATTATGTGGAATTTTATTTACTTTAACATTCCATGTAGCCAAAGTTTTTGCTAAATAAAGTTAACTAAACCGGAGACTTCATATGTATTTCTTCTCTATCACATAAATATTCAAAAGTCAAATGAAGCTCCTTCAGTTCCTTACTGAGTACATCTTGCAAAACGCCCTGTGACTGATGTTACCCCTCCTGCTAAACCAGCTGAACACTCCTGCTATTCCTGCTGCCTACCCAGCAGCCCACTATCGCCTCTTAAATGTCACTCCTGTAATTCCTGTAACTGCCACCATGTGATTGGTGATTCCTTGAGTTACAGAAAAAAGGCTAGACAATTTATTTTTCCCTTTGTGTAAGGGCTTCAGAATAGTGAAACAAGCTCACCATCACAAAATAAGATCTGACTAAACTCAGACATGAATTTAGCTCAACTGCCTCTCTAGAGAGAATTTTAAATGATATACTTAATTTCAATGAAATCTTCTGACCACCAAGGGTTATTTATATCATCATAAACCAGCCTGTACTCAGTAACTTTGCTAGTTATTCATCCATAGGTCTTTTATAGAACTGATCACTCAGACTGTGATCTCTCTGGTAGCAAGCTCTTCTGTGATCAAATCATACCTTCTCTTAGGACAGGAGGAGTAAATTTAGTAAATGATGAGAGGAAAAAAAAAATTGATGCGATCTAAATATGTTGAATTTATCTGCCCCTTTGGATCATTTGGAAAGGAGGGACAGCACAGAATAGTGGTTAAGAGAGCAGATTTCCTATAAAAGGAAAGGGCGTGATTATAATAGTGCTTGAGCCATAGGGTTATTACCCATGCTAACTGAGTTAATATATAAAAGTTCATAAAACAGGGGCTGATATGTAAAAGTTAACTAATAATATTATTCATTGTCATTATTTTTATCCAACTGGAGGCACCCAAGCAGTTTTCAACGGGTTCAAAAGTTCAGTAGAGGAATATGGGCCAGAGAAAGAAATCTGGGTGTCATTATCTCATTGGACAATGTTTCTCAACTGCAATTATGTGTTAGAATTATCCAGAAGTGTTAGAAAATGTCCTTGCTTTGGCCCTATCCTGATGACTCCAATATACAGCCCACAATAAGGGCACAGGTAGACAGAGGTGGTAGATGGAATCATATGTTGGGGGCCATCTCCCTGGAAGAGTGGACCGAATGACAGGAGGTCTTAAGGTTCAAGGTTTCCAGACCAGATTCATCATCTTTCTAACATGACCATCTCTAGCTCCAGATTCTGTCATTTTACTTATCATAATGGCACTGTGGGCAAATGTCAACCACAATATCATGGAAAAAGGTAAAGATGCTGGAGTCTGTTGCTTTGTCCTACCTGTGATGAGTCATGGCGGGACAGGGATGTGTCTTGGGGAAGCCAGTTACCATTCTCATTGTCAGTCACGCCAAGGCAGAATTCAAGCAGTCCTTGAGAACCCTGGACTGGAGCAGATTCTAGGTGTGATTCTTCTGTTGAGGGTGAGCTGCCCCTGGACCTATGGAAGCGAGCTAAAACTCTAGCAGCGCCATCAAGCTGGAAACAGCAGTAGTGGTAGAACCTCCAGCCTCAAAACCATGCATTTACATCCTGGGCCCACAGACAAATGGGTAGAGGAATGATAAACAGCTCTGTGGGTATGAGAATAACAGAGCACCCTCTTCACATTTTAAAGGGAATTGTTGACTCCAGCAGATTTTTTGACTGGTCTTCCAGGTGACCCACAGGAAATGACAGATCTGGGCAGTGAAGGAAACAAGTAGACTATGACATGGAACCACCATAGCTGAGCATAATAGCAGAGAAAGGAGACTTCCTTTTTATTTCCCATCCCCTTATACATGTAGATGAAATTATAGGTTATCTGTTGCAGCACTTTCTTTGGAGGCCAGTGACCTTCCTGCTGTGTTATAGGAAGTGTACTGTACCTCCAGTCTAAGTATTGTCAACAGAAACAACTAAAGACCCATCATTAATTCACAAAGACCACTGTTCTTTAGGTAGCTTTATATAACTCTGCCTTGATATGTTTTATGTCAAAGAAACAAGGCTCAGCTAGGCAGAATGAGCTTATAAATATGTCTAAAGTCTAAAACTAGTATCTTCCCACTATAATATAGGGTATATTTGGAAAAAATACATACAATGGTCCAGTTTAGCTAACTGTAGAATAAACACAGAAAATAAATTTGAAATAATGCTAGGAAAATGGTTTGGAAGATTACTTTATGCCTTGAGTCTCAAGGAAAAGAGTTAAAACTAAATGTAGTAAACAGTGGAGAGATTGGTATCATACAGCATCGATGATTTTTGAACAACTCACCCACTCCATTCCACAGACATGTCATGTGATGCCCCTACAATACACCACACCCTGCTGTGGGCTCTAGGGATTTAATAGTCAAGAAAAGTGACAAGAACTTGCCTTGTCAAGTCCTCATAGAGCTTAAATTCTAATTGAGGGAGGCAGAAAATAAACCAACAAACTCATACATCTGGTGGTGATAAATGCTATAAAGAAATGTAAAGTAGAATAAGGAGGAAACAAGATGTTGATGGAGAGAGAGGTGTCCTGGTGAATATGGTAGTATTTTATACAGATGGTGTCTCTGGAAAGAGAACATTTGAACCAGACCCAAAGCAGTAAGGGAATGAGCTATGTGGATGTCTGGGGAGAGAGCAGGAAGAATGAAAGTACAAAGGTCCCAAGAACAGAAAGAAGGACACCAAACCCTTGTTTCCCTAATTCTGACTGCCTACCTGCTTTCCTTACATGAATGTCTACATTATTAACAGGATTTGTTCTGTGTTTTGTCTTGTTTTTATAGATAAGATTTTTCACAACATGGGGTCTTTGGGAACAAGATAAAGGAAAAAAATTCCTCTCCATCCTATTTGGCCTCTAGAAACATTAGAGCCAAAATCACTGTTTAACACATCTACCACCACCATTCTTGTCTCCTAAGCCCTACTATCATTTTCTAGTAGACCAATTTTCTCTTGTCTGTCGACTGAGGATATAGGGGAGCAGCCCTTTATTGTTCTCTGAAACATTCCCTGCAATGTGGAAGAGCTGTGTTTTCTTCTTGCACTTCTAATTGTGAAAGGGAACCTGGACACAGCATGATCAAAGCCATCAAACAGCTGTGATGAACACTTCTCTGATACTTTGATTCATTAAAAAGCATATTTTGCTTCTTTCTGGGCAAAGCTTTTTAAAATTTCTGTAACACAATGATCTTCTGACCAGCTCGATAGTTTCCTATGTGCAAAACTTTATTTTCTCAACATTTGGAATAGAAGCCCACAGTTACATGACTTTCTGGATGTTTGAAAGGACATAAAACACCTCAGAGAAAATCATTCCTTAGTGAGAGCCTCTGTGAAGCCAGCAAGAGTTTTCACTTCACCAGTGTTTTTACAGATTGGGAATATTAGAAATTTGATTTGTTTTTCTCATCATGTCATTGTAGGTCTTACTCTCTTTACCTTCTATTCAATCTAATTTCAGTCCAACAGTAACACTTCATAATTTACAACTCTCCTAAAAACTAAGGGCAAAGGAAAACTAGCAGCAAGTACTGTCAGGTAGAACATTCTTTTCTGCCCTTGATGAAGTAAGTTTTTGGAGCATATAAAAATGGCATTATTGAAGGGGAGAAATACAATCTGAAATTCAGCCTTGACCCAATTATTGAAGTTGAAACAGGGCCAGCTTTAAGCCATGACAATGTTGGTAAGATCAGGCAGTATTATATGACATGAACCGTAAGACACCAGGAACTTCTGTGGTTAAAATACTAACTTTTTCACAGATGCTCCATTAGTGTGACCCCTTGCTTTGGGTTAAATGTTACTGTATCCCCACAATTTTCCTTAAGCACCATTTCTGGAAGGGTACACATGTGAAACATGGGTTATTTTCACTTGAGTTTCTGCAGCACTGTTCTCTTGGATACTCAAGTAATGAGGACACAGGAAAATAAAGGAAATGGTAGGAAAGGACTTAAAGTGCAGGAAACAAATCAACGGACAAAGGATTAATCTCCAAAATATATAAACAGCTCAAGCAGCTCAATATTAAAAAAACAAACAACCCAATCACAAAATGGGCAGAAGACCTAAATAGACATTTCTCCAAAGAAGACATACAGATGGCCAAGAAGCACATGAAAAGCTGCTCAACATCACTAATTATTAGAGAAATGCAAATCAAAACTACAATGAGGTATCACCTCACACCAGTTAGAATGGGCATCATCAGAAAGTCTACAAACAACAAACGCTGGAGAGGGTGTGGAGAAGAGGGAACCTTCTTGTACTGTTGGTGGGAATGTAAATTGATACAGCCACTATGGAGAACAGTATGGAGGTTCCTTAAAAAACTAAAAATAGAATTACCATATGACCCAGCTATCCCACTACTGGCCATATACCCTGAGAAAATCAAAATTCAAAAAGACACTTGCACCCCAATGTTCACTGCAGTACTATTTACAATAGCCAGGTCATGGAAGCAACCTAAATGCCCGTCGACAGACGAATGGATAAAGAAGACATGGTACATATATACAATGGAATATTACTCGTCATAAAAAGGAACAAAATTGGGTCATTTGTAGAGACGTGGATGGATCTAGAGACTGTCATACAGAGTGAAGTAAGTTAGAAAGAGAAAAACAAATATCGTATATTAATGTATATATGTGGAACCTAGAAAAATGGTACAGATGAACCGGTTTGCAGGGCAGAAACAGAGACACAGATGTAGAGAACAAACGTATGGAAACCAAGGGAGAAAGCAGCGGGGGGTGGGGGGGTGTGTTGAATTGGGAGATTGGGATTGACATGTATACACTAATATGTATAAAATAGATAACTAATAAGAACCTGCTGTATAAAAAAGAAAATAAAATTCAAAAAAAACACAACAAAGTGCAGGAGAATGATGGCTAAACCACACTAAACCCATTTCTTTAATGTGTGTCCTAGAGGCAGCCATACACGCGACAGCAAATGGTTAAAACTCTTGCCACTCTACAACCTTAGCAGGACCACAGAGGATAGGAGAAGGCAATCGGACACCTGGTAAATGGGCTCCTCCTTGAGAAATACATACACAGGTTCAACATGCCCAACCATTTCCCTCAAATTAAATCTGAACAGAACACCCACCTGGATGGTTTCAGTCTATAGTAATTTTAAATGGACGTTTTATGTCTTCTCTAACACAAAAGAGCACTGTAATAAAAAGGTGACAATTTGCCACTTGCAGGCAAGTGAAAAGTAGAAAATTACTCCAACCTGGCAGAACGAGTTTTTTGAAAATATTATTAGGATAGCTGCCTTAAAAGAGGCAACAATTTAAGGGTCTTAGTCCTAAAGAATAAAAGGTTGTACAACATAAAAGTTGTAAAATAATTGCACATAAACATAAAAGTCTCCATAGCATAAAAATGATTTTTTTCTTTTTTTTGCTTTTTTTCCTTGCTCACACCATGTGTCAGCAAAAGAGATTATTATCATCATTATTTCTGTAGCCTTCTTCATTATCCAAATGCTTTATAAACATTGATTAGTTAACTGCACGATCCGGGCCAGAAAGGGCAGTGAGATTAACCTGAAGGCAGAGCCAGAGTGCCTTGAGGTTAAATGATTCATCCTTTCCTCCAAGGAGATGAGTGGAGGACAAGACCTCACCTCTGGAGTTCTTCTGTCTGAAGCTGTTCCTATCCTGGCTAATATATGTAACCATGAAAATGCTTTTTCTTCCCCAGCATATCTGATGTCCAAAAAGTCTGGAGGTTGTACACACTAATTGGTAAAGAATGAAATGCTATCCTGGTGAGATTCTTTGTTCGATTAGAATAAGTACATTTAGGTAAACTTTCCAATTAACAGCCAATGGAGGGGTTACAGGTTATATAGCATATATATATATATATATATATATATAGGCAATATAGGTTATATATCTTTGCATCTTCATGCAACAAGTATTTATTGAAATCCCGTCATCCCCAGAAAGATGCCCTAGGCTCCAAGGATCTCAAGGTGAATTTGAGAGCCAAGGTTCTGTTTTCACGGAGCCTAGTTTCTAATGGTGTGGGACTACAATAAAAACATGAAAGAAACAAGAATAATAACACGTAGTGAAAAGAACAGGGAGAGAATTAACATAGGATGATGTTATAACTGTGCCCAAGTGATTTTTGGATGGGGTAGTCAGGGAAGGCATCTCTGAGAAGACGGCATTGAGAGGGAACGACAAGAAGGAGCTCGCTATGGAAAGAGGAAACCAAGGAACATTCTGGGAAGAAATAAAAGCTAAAGGAAAAGCCTTAAAGTAGAAATGAAGGGCTTCCCTGGTGGCGCAGTGGTTGAGAGTCTGCCTGCCAATGCAGGGGACACAGGTTCGAGCCCTGGTCTGGGAAGATCCCACATGCCGCGGGGCAACTGGGCCTGTGAGCCACAACTACTGAGCCTGCGCATCTGGAGCCTGTGCTCCGCAACAAGAGAGGCCGCGATAGTGAGAGGCCCGCACACTGCGATGAAGAGGGGCCCCTGCTCGCCGCAACTAGAGAAAGCCCTCGCATAGAAACGAAGACCCAACACAACCATAAATTAATTAATTAATTAATTTTTTAAAAAAAAAGTAGAAATGAACTAGGTATGTCCAGGGACCTGAGAGCAATTCAATGTGTCTGGGGGATAGTGAACAACTAGGAGAGTGGAATCATTTAAGATTAGAAAAAATAGGGAGGGCCAGAATATGTACATCAAAGAAAGGACTTTGGAGTTTATTCTAAGTGCCTTAGGAAACTACTGGAGAGCTTAAAGTGGTGATGTGACAAAATCTTATTCCTGTTGGCAAAACATTACTTTGGCTGTTATTTGGGGTAGCGGGGAGGGAGAGTGGAAGGAGGGAAACTAGTTAGCAGGCTATTGCATTGGTCCAGGCGAGACAGGATGATGACCAAAACTAGGGTGGTAGTCATAAAGACAGAGATAATTGGGCGAATATATTTAGGTTTTGATGGTAGAGTTGGCAGGATTTGCTAATAGATATGGGAAATATGGACAGTATAGAATTAAAAACAACTCCTGTATCTTCAGGTAAAAAAATGGAAGAGAATTACTAGTAAATGTTTGAAATCTAAGGCTCGTCAAAAGATAGTTTAACTTGGGAAATGCATAGCACCAGAAAAAAAAAAAAAATCTGTAAGATCTGATATAGCCTAGGAGGTCAGCAAAGGCTTCTTTAGGAAGTGACATGTAAACTAAGATCTGAAGGACCTGGCTAGAAAGACGCTATGACCATCACTGGGATATAAAGTCATAATTCATACACTCATACACAACAATTCACTGACTACAGCCATTATGTCTCCTTCTTTAAATTCCAGAGAGAAAACCTTTGGTCAGTTAATTGACTGTCTTTAGGGCAGGTGTCCAGTCCTGCTCCATTCAGTAGTGACTTGGGGAATGAGAGCGTGTCACAGGGTCTGTGGTTTCCAAGGACTCAGGAAGAGACTGCCACGCTTGAAGCTGGGTGTGACAGCAAATTGACTTATGTGTCTAGTATAATCCTCCACTCACCTTTGCCTTCCCAGAGCTTAAAAGAGGGCCATGCATATAAGAAACACTCAATGTCAAGTGATTAAATGAATAAAGGCAATTTAAGAGACAGGAGGCAATTCTGGGCTTCTCTTAAGTAGTAAGGAAATCTATTTCCCAAATCAATCACAACCACTTTTTCAACACAGTACTACCCCCACTCCCATAATCTTTTGCAACTGTGCCTCACTAACAGCTATATTAACACTATTGGGTTAGAAATATTTTGGTTATTATTAATACCTGAAGTCTTTCACATCGTAATCCAGTTCGTCTCAAACTTTGTGGAACATAAGAATCACCTAGGCAACATATATTAAAATGCAAATTCCTGGGTCTAGTCCATTTCAGCACAGCCAGAGTAGAACCCAAGAATATGAATTTCAGTATGATCCAGCAATTATTCTTCTGGGTAAATATCCAAAAGAATCGAAAGCAGGATCTCGAAGAGATATTTGCAACCTATGTTCACAGCAGTATTATTCTCAATAACCAAAAGTGGAAGAAATTCAAATGTGCATCGATCGATGAATGAATAAACGAAGTGTTGTGTATACATACAACAAGATATTATTAACCTTAAAAAGAAAGAAAATTCTGACACAAACTACAACATGGATGAACCTTGAGAACATCTCGCCAAGTGAAATAAGCCAGACACAAAATGACAGACACTGTATGAATCTACTTATGTGAGATACCTAAAGTAGTCAAATTCATAGAGAAAGAAAGAATGGTGGTTGCCATGGGCTGGGGACAGGAGGAAATTGGGAGTTATTATTGAATGGGTGTAGAGTTTCAGTTTTACAAATTGAAGAAGTTCTGTAGATTGCTTGTGCCACATTGTGAATATGCATAACACTACTGAACTGTACACTGAAAAATGGATAAAATGGCAAATCTTATGCCATGTATTTTACCACAATTCAAAATTACAACAGAAAAGAATACGAATTTTAACAAAGATCCTAAGTGATTAAGATGCAAATGAGGAAATTTACTTGGAGAATTACTGCGCTCTAGTCAGTGTCTTCCCCAACCCAGTTTAATGCAACTCAAACATAGATTCTCTCTGTCTCCATTAGCACCGTTGCTGACTTAATTTAGACTCCATCACCTATCGACTGGATGCCAACAGCCATAGATCTGTTGTTTCTGGTTCCCGTCCCTCCATGTCTTAATCCATCCTGCAGTTTAATCCAATATTATCTTCCCCAAACAATGACTTCTGTTTAATAAATGGAACACACTCTGATAGAAGAGTAGAACAGAATGAAAGAAAACAAAAAACAATGTGGAAAATGGTCAAATGATCACAAAAAGCAGCAGAATTTACTATGCTGATACCAGAATTACAGATTTGAATTCTATCTTTCCTGTATTTTAACCTCCTCAAACTTGAAGTCTGTTACTCAATATGACCTACAAAAGAATCCTATCTATTTACTTCTCCTTATATAATAAAATACAAACGCTGCCACCTCTCACAGGTGTGCCTCAAGTCCTCCACTCACATACCTCCCCATATTTCCCAAAATCCTCTGTTTTACATGACCTGATATTCCCCAAAAGAAAATCCCAAAACAAGAATACTCATAGGACATTTGCACTCAGGCACTTCAAGGCACTTCGACAGTGCCAATGGAGGGATTTTAAAACATTGTTGTTTAAATCACAGCAGAAAGCAGTTCTCAATTATGGATTATGAAGATGATGAAGGAAAAGAAGATGAGCTAGTGTGAAGTTTAAGTTTACCAGAGACTGGATGGCTTAAGAAACAGAAATTTCATACTCATAGTTCTGGAGGCTGGTAGCCTGGCAGGGTGCCAGCACGGTGGGGTTCTGGTGAGAACTCTCTTCCTGGCTTGCAGAGGACCACCTTCTCAGGCTCAGGTCTCTTCATCTTGTAAGGGCAGTAATCCCATCATGGGGGCTCCATGAGGTTTCATGACCTCATGTAAACCTAATTACCTCCCAAAGACCTCCAAATACCATCACATCGGAGATCAGGGCTTCAAAAGATGAACTTTTCAGGGGGCGGGGGCGGGCATTCAGTCCATAACAGGGAGGAATACAGGCACAAGAGATTAAAAGGGAATGTTAAATCAACAGTGGTTGTCATTGCCCTGACTGTTTTCTGTCCTTGGGCTAAGCTGGATACTCAGAGGATGGTGACTTTCATGTTATCTCAACTAATCTCATTGTTCTCAGCACTCACCTGGAGAGCTTAAAAATACTGATGATTCAAATCTCCTCCACTGGCACTGCCCAAGTGACCTACAGCTCCTGAGTGCAAATGTCCTATGAGAAGGGTAACTCTAAACAATTGATCCTTTTCTGTCAGTTACATAACTCACTCTGCGGGGGTAGCGTTGTAAGCAGCTTGTAGATATGTCATTTTGAAAAACTGATAGCTGAAGGCAGGGGAGGAGTAGGAATAACAATCGTCTCTCATCGCACAGGCAGGTATAGTGAAAGGCGGGCTAAAAGCAACGTAGGGATTTCGGAACGCAAACAAGCAGCCCAAAACAGCGACAGACTCGAGAGAGTCAAGGGAGTTAGAAGTTGTGATATGGCTTTAATACAACAAGCCTAACTTTTGGGTGAATTCCATATTTCTAAAAAACTGTTTTGAGAATATGGAGATCAGGGAAAAATATACCAAAATGTTAAATTTAAATGAAAAAAAGCAACAAATCTTTGTTTTAAATGGTTATGGTGCTTTGGGGGTTTGCTCTATAAATTTGATTTTATTATAGTGATTAGTTTTTCTCACTAATCAAATTAATTGAACTTTGAGACTTAAGAGCGTTTTTTTAAAATTCATGAATTCTCATCTCAGAAGAAAGCTACTAGCTTTTATATACTTCCTTACTGCCACCTAGTGTAGATTAATATACTGCAAGAAAAAGGCAACACGTACACCAATTTATCAATGTTAAGACCAAAGCTGGTGGCTAATCAATTTCTGAACAAATATTTTTGATGTAGCTCTGTGAGTTCCAAATATCATATGGGAGCATCTCCGTTCACTAATATGGCTTTCTCTGGCCTTCGGAGACTGTTAAAAGGGCTCCCTTTTGTTTTGAGGTTATGACTTTTTTATAATAACGTTAAAATGTATTTTAATAAAATATTGATGATTGATGCAAAGAGTTGGTTGTGTTTCATTTTACTATTATATTTTGATTATCTTACTTGGCAAAAAAAAAAAATTGGGACGGCTGGTCATCCTTTCTTGAGAAGGCTAAGACGTGTTCAGAGATACCTGAGCACCATCTCTTGTTTTCTTCACTCCCCGTTATGAGGACAGGACCTCACTAGGGCTGAGTTGGTTCAAAATCTGGACATCAGTACATCGGATGCAGACATCGTCTTGATGGAGGCACATAGATAATTCGTGTAACTGCTTCTTGAATGGTGATAAAAATGCCACAAAAAGCTTATGGTGAAGGAAGAATTGGGGGTCCAACTCAATTCTGGCAGGCTTCCAACAGCTTAGAAAGTATCACCAGATACTCTACAGAGACAGATATAAATGCTCTACAGAGAAACAAGGGCAGGGGAAAATCTGCACTGAAACTCACTGCATCTATTCCCAGTCTGTGCAGCTGCATCACATCCATTAATTTCTGTACCACTGGACAAATAATTTGGATCTTCTAGCATGTGTGTGATGTGTGTGTGTGTGTGTGTGTGTGCATGTGTGTCTCCATATTCTCTTCCTATCAATCCAACACCAAACTGATAGCTCTACTTAACTGCCCCCCTTACCCACATTCCCATTTTTGTTTTTGTTGTTGAAATTTTACAGGACTATAAAATCCACAAGTCTAGGAACCATTGACATAGCTGATGAAAATAACAGAATGTGAAAGGAATGAGCTATTTTGGAGCCTTATTCCCTTTGGTCTCTTGCCAATATGAGTACAATCTGTTAATTACGAAATATGGACTGTTGGCCAACAGATCCCGGTGAGATGCCAGTTTGGGGAATAGAGTGGCTGGTGGGGGAGTTGTTTCATGAGAAGGGGGTGTGCATTACTTGAATTTGGAAAGAGAAGCCGTCACGGGAACCCAAGGCTAAAACTGATTCACAATTTTGCTTAGAAACAGGCCTGTACCTGGCCTTTTATTGCACAGTGATCTGTGAGCAGAGGTTTGTGGGCACGTTTCCTCAGCAAGAGACAAATTTCGGAAAGGCGAAGCTTAGACAGCAGAGACACAGGTCACTAAACGCGTCTTCTACTTCCTTCTTACCTCTTAGGTTTTAAAAAACTGTGGCTTCGATTGCCAGGTGTTTTTTGTTTTTTCTCTTCTCCTTCATATTTTTCTTTAATCAATATCATAGTAAAGACTTAAGAAAAGCATCTTATCAAACTCTAAAAATTTGTCTAGCCATTAAAATATATATTCAAGTTCTCTATTCTGTTCATTTAGACATTTAATATTTCTCAAGGCAGCATCTGATTAGTCAAGAGACACTTATTCTCCCTTTTTCAAATACTTCAAGTGCTTATTGTTGGCAGAATTCTGACAGCCTCCAAAGCTTTAGCAAAGCGCACCAACTTGGTTTAATTGAGGAAAAGCCTCATTAATTCAACTAGATCAGAGAGAGTCTTTCTGCCAAAAATTAACCTATTTAGCACAGAAATAGCTCCTCTGTACCTGTAATTGTCATTTCTTCCAGATCACTGCAGTCAGACTGTCACTGTTTTTTTTTTTTCTCCACCCACAAAGACTGAGACTCCTGCAGCTCACAGAATGATCTGGCATTTTATAATATTGGGATCATTTAAAGGACCATATACATGTTTTCTCAATTATAATCTATGCTGTCCCAAATACAGCTTTTTGCTCTAATGATAGATAATTTTTTAGAAATCATCTATCTTGAAAAATCCCATTTTTTAGCACTAATGCTAAAGTTTTATCAGTGATATTTATTTCAGGTCTTCCCTTTAAAATGAATAGTTACGGCTGTTTGAATAAAACAGGGAAGTTGCTAACCTATTCTTTCAAAGGGAATTTTTTTTTTGGCTACTGATTCATACAATAATGGAAAAGAGAAAAGTAGCATGCATGAGAACCAGTAAAAGTGCTTTCTTACTCTGTAATCATTGAAGAGTGGGGAATGGTATAATATTTGATTCTTTATTACTACTTTTAAAGGCAATATGTCAAATGTGAACACTTTTGTTCACTTTCACCAAATTGAGTTCTCATTGCTTTTTTTAGCAGCACTGGCTTAAAAAGCTTAAGTTATAAAATGAGCAGTTAAGTGTTTTATTGATGAGAAAAATTTAAGTTGAAATGAAGATGTATTACTAAGAATCAGAAAATGATTGAGCTGGAAGGCAGTTTAGAGAAAATACAATCAAATGTTCATTGACTCCTCATTTGAATGTTCCACAGATGAGGAAACTTGAGTCCTAATGAATTGCTTAATTCCACAGACCTAATCAGTAGGGGGAGAGAATTTACTTCATTTTTTTAAGGAAGCCAGTAATAATATATATTGTCTTAGATTAGTTGCTGCAAAAGCATAGTTTGTTTTCAAACTCTATAAAAATTTGTAAAAATTAGCATATGTCTAGCATTTAATAAATACTATTTGGTAAGGTATTATAAGTGTAACATTCTTTGTAGATAAAATAGATAATAAATGAAATTATTTACATTACTGAGTTCTTCATGGGTATTCATAGTAGAAATGAGATCAATAGTTTTAAAATTATTATTAATTGAATTGGTTGGATTTTTGTGTTGCTGAATAGATTTTTAATAAATAATTGACACTTGAGATGGAATCATATTCTTATTCAAACCTCACATAGGCAGAAACACACAGAAACCCTCACAACCAAAGTCCCAGAGGCAAAGCAAAGCCAGAACAAAGGGCTTGCCATGATCTACGTCTTTGAGGAGAGAAACACCCTAATTCTCAGCTCACTCCTTGCAAAAGAAATGTTATATCTGTGTCAGTCTTGAACAAACTTCTTCTTTCTGGAACTTCAGGCTTTACTGTCCCTAAGAATGGCCCTTGAGAACTAGCACGGCATTTATTATTTGGCCTCGTTCCTGAAAATTTCAGATCCCCAACACTTCATCATTTAGTATGATTTGATGTGTGTTTTCCTTTAGATAAAGCAGATTTGACCACCTTGTATTAATAATATATAATTAATTATTACATCATTTGTAATATATATTAATATGATACTATAAATATAATATATAAATAGTAATTATATAATACAAATACATATTATATTATAAAATTATATATAATAATCCTATATAAATTATAATTTATATACTTAACATATTTAAATATATTAATTATATATCATTATAGTATTTATATAAAAATTATAATCTATATTTAACTTAAATAAATATGTTATATTTATATTTATCATATTATTAAATATTAAATTATATGTATTTATATAAATATACTTAACTTAAATATAAATTATAATTTATATATACATAATAGATAAGGCTATATAACTAATATACCATGTAATTAATAATATTTATATAATTATAATAAACAGGTTGAGATTAATCCTAGCCTTTTGTTTCAGAAGTAAAACTTCCTTTTCAAAGGACAGAGAAATAAATTAAAAGAAGTAATGATCAAAAGCACAATGAATAAACTCTAGAGATTAGAGGTCTACTGTACAACATTGTACCCACAGTCAACAATAATGTATAATTAAAAATTTGTTAAGAGGGTAGACCTCACGTTATGGTTCTTACAGCAATAAAGTAAATTTAAAAAAAAAAAAAAAAGGGTAAAAAGAAGCATCATTTGTAATCATTCCAACAAGTTAACAGCTTACACCAAAGGCAGACCCTTGACTATTTTCCCTTCTCTCCTTCCCTACTTACTCTCTTACCACGGCTGTCTCTGGTGAATTGCAAACTGAGTTACTCCCTAGCTTTTCCTCCAGCTTCTATGCTTAGAAAATCTTTGTCTCAAGCGCGGGGAAGAAAGTCCTAGATGCCTTACAGGCAGCTGAGACATTCTCCTCCCGGAGCACAATTAACACCTGGGTAAAAGCAAGGTTCTATCAGGTGTGCTTTACTTACATCTGCCAAGTCCACCCTCCATCAAGACAGACCACACTGTCACAGGATTCCATAAGAAAGACAAAAAAAAAACTATACCCTTTTGCTAAAGAAAGACATTTCCTTAGGTAATTGAACCAAACCAAATAAAAAGCATTTGGCTTACCTGGAATGACCTGGGTTTCTTTACCTGACATGGATCAACCAGGAGACTGAATCACAGTTCTTTCATTGGTCAAATCAGCCTCTATCTGAAGTTATAGTCACTTTCTGCAAAACATAAATTCCAAGGAAAACTCTTACATAAGACATTTTATTTGGAAAATGTTTAACTGAGTTGTGGATGCCTTTGGAGAATATATTTCAAAGGAATGACCCTACTGACCCCTAATGACTTCTTTTTCTCTGAAAAGAAAAGAAAAAAATGTAATTCAATTATACCAGAATTCCAACTAAAATTAATAAGATTTTAAAACTTGCTTTTCCATATTTTGTGTTTTCAAGTACTTGAGTTCTCAAGTCTGCTGTTAAACTTTTAGTTCACAGTTGTATAGCTTAATACCTTTTCTAGTGAGTGAGTAAAAATAGAAGGAAATTAGAGGTCATTGTACAAAAATTTGAATATGATGAAATGTTTTACATTATTTTTCCTTAGAAACTCTCAAATGTGTTAGTGTATTTAACCAATTCAAGACTATTCATTTGTTCTACAAATATTGTCTGAGTGCGCACACCTGGCAGTGTCCTAGGCACTGAGATTACACTGGTGGCTGAAGTGGACAATTATCCCTCTCTTCATAAACTAGACAGCGGGAATGGAGAGTGTATATTAACAATAATCAAATAACTAGGTGATCAATACGACACAATTCAAAATATGATTCTGAGATTATGAAAATGGCTCTAGTTTAGATTAAGTGATAAGGAAGAGTTGCCTAAGCCAATAGCATTTATACTGAAACCAAAAGAATACACAGAAGACTGAAGACTATAGAAGGAGTCTCTCCTGGGCAGAGGGGCCCTGAGGTGAAAAGGATTGGGTTTATTCAGAAACTAAAAGCACAGATTTAATAGAATAGTGATTTTGAGGGAGAAGGATATAAAATAGAGTTAAAGAGTGTAAAGCTTCTATTACATGGAAGGATTGGGGTCTCTATCCTAAATACAACAGTAAGTCATAAGAGAGTTTTCACAGCAGAGTAATCCAGTCCTGCTTGTGTGTGTGTTTTTAATTAATTTTTATTGGAGTATAGCTGATTTACAATGCTGTGTTAGTTTCAGGTGTACAGCAAAGTGAATCAGTTATACATATATCCACTCTTTTTAGATTCTTTTTCCTTATAGGTCATTACAGAGTATTGAGTAGAGTTCCCTGTACTGTACAATAGGTTCTTATTAGTTATCTATTTTATATATAGTAGTGTGTATATGTCAGTCCCAATCTCCCAGTTTATTCTTCCCCCCAACTTTCCCCCTTGGCTTATATGTGGAATCTAAAAAAATGGTACAAGTGAACTTATTTACAAAATAGAAATAGAGCCACAGATGTAGAAAACCAACTGCCTGTGTGTTTTTAAGCTTACTTTGTTTTATTCAGGGCTGTGTATGCTTTCCATGGGCTGGAAGCACCTTTGCCTTTACGGGCCCCTTGTTCCATTTTATATTTGGAGTTGACCCTTGAATAGTGCAGGCATTAGGGACACTGACCCACCTTCCAAAGTGGAAAGTCCTGTATAACTTTATAGTCAGCCCTCCACATCCTCAGATACTGCAAACTTGGTTTCCACCAACCTCAGTTCTGCATCCCAGATTCAAGCAGCCTTGGATTGTATAATACATATTTGGTGGAAAAAAACCCACATTAAGAGGATCTGTGCAACTCAAAACTGCATTGCTCAAGGGCCAACTGTATGTGTGTGTGTGTGTGTGTGTATATATATATAATATTTATATGTGTATTTTATATACATATCACTGTGTTGGCATAAAGATGAATACAATCCAGGCTGGACTATATCTGTGTGTGTGTGTGTATACATATATATAGTATATATAATAGATAATACCTTATTTTATAATATATACCATATATGTATATGATATATACATAATATATATATACACATTTTTCTCTGATATTAAAACATTTTCACTGGCCCCTAGTATTATCATGGACTCTTGGCCCTGTGTCTACTCTACCCAAGGCATAAGGCAGCCCTGGTCTTATCAGCAGAGAACAGATTTTCGTCTGGAAAAAGTAGAAACCACTTCCACGAGGATAAGCAGGAGAAGGTGGCAGACACAGGCAAGAAAAATCAATAAACTGTTATTAATTTAGTTGTTAAATAAAACTAAAACATAAACCATTGACTCGGACTCTTTAAAAATATGTATCAAGAAATGTAAACCAATATGTGCTAAAAAGCCAAAAAAAGAAAAAAAAAAAAAATCTCCTTGTGGTCAGTTTAAAAAGTGACAGAAAGGAAAGCGAAAGAGATAAGGAGGCAGAGTAAGAAAGCTGAGCTGTGAAAGAAGAGGAATTAGAAGCCAAGATGGAAAGAAATGCAGGGAAGCAGAGTAACGGGAGAGGAAGCAGGGTAATAGAGTGGAAGGTGTATGTGAAATCTCTTTGAAAGGTAAATGTGCTCTACGAACGCAGGGAAGTGTGACAGGAACACGAAAAAATTTCCTTGGGAGTCTGGAACCAACGCATGAAAAATCTTCTAATGATCATCCAGAGTCCTTCAGAAGAAATCAACAGAATGTGGGCCATTATCGAAATAGCTGTGTTAGCGGGACAGAGCTTTAAAACGGAGCATATGTAGGGCTTGTTAAACCGAACATTTCTGCAGAGAGGTGTGTTAGCGGAAAGAAGGCAGGTGTTTTTTTTTTAACTGGAATCGTGTGCATACTTGCTAGAGAAATTACACATGGGGGGAAAGTGTTGTTTTTCTTGTTCTTTTTGTAAAATTTCGGAAAATCGTTATAAGAAATAAGTCAATATATGTTCACAGCCTCCCTTTTTCCCAGTAGAATTTGAGAAACTCTGTGCTCTTTGTCGGAGTACGTTTTCTCGTTCTGCCCTACGTGGAACAGGAGTGACATCCTACAGCAGGAGGCCCAGCGGTGATGGGGGCCTTTCTTCTCTTGACCCCTCCACTCTCTGCAACTACACTTGGTCTTATGTGTCATTTTGGCCAGGCTATAGTACCCAGGGACTCACTCAAACACTTATCTAGGTACTACTATGAAGGTATTTTGTAGATATGGGTAACCCGCAGAAATCAGTTGACTTGAAGTAAAGGAGATTATACTTGACCATGTGGGTGGGTCTAACGGATCCGTTGGAGGGACATAAAAGCAAAAAACTGAGGTTTCTGTGAGAAAGAAAAAATTCTGCCTCAAGTCTTCAATGCCAATTCCTGCCTAAGACTTTCTAGCCTGCTGGCCTGCCCTGCAATGTTCAGACTTGCCGTCCCCTACAATTGTGTGAGCCAATTCTTGGCAGTAAATCTCTTAATATATATATCCTACAGATTCTATTTCTCTGGAGGACTCTGATGGATGCAGATTTTGGTACTGGGAGTGGTTCTAGAGGAACAGACTCCTAAGGATGAGCTTCTGAATTGGTTCTGGGGATTCCAGAGTTAGTCTCTAAAGTTAGATTAAAGTTAGATTTAAAGGCACTAATGACTCTATCTCCATTGTTAAAGAGGGCACTGATCGTCCCTGGCATGATGTGGGAATAGAGATAGACAAAATATTACCACTGGTATCACTAATCATACTTATAAAAGGTGAGGTTCTGGGTGACCACCTATTTGATATCTTAGAACATTTTTGTTTTATCTTAGAACATTTTGTCAAACTAGGGAATATAATAATGAAAGTGACTCATTGCTGGACGAAGTGGGGAAAGAAAAGGATGAATTTAGGGCTTCCAATTCCCAGCTCAACTGCAGCATAAATGACCTGAAAGATTCTGTGTGTGCCCTGAAAAAAAATTCGTACCTCCTGTAGTTGAGGAGCTAAGATTTGTGAAAACCAAACCCAGAGACTCATCCTTCGTTCTACAAGTGGTTAAATTACAACACAAATTGAACTCCCAGTCTCACAGAGTGTAGCTGGATAACCTTTTGCTGGAAAGAATCAGCTTGTGACTA